>NC_041396.2:61370166-61562666 GCF_900747795.2 Erpetoichthys calabaricus | reverse complement strand
TGGACTGATGGCATTTGACTTCTATAGCATATTGCTTTTTTGTAAATGCTTGGGTTTGCCTATTGGACTACAGACTTGAGTAAAATATTTCTACTTGCATTAACATGTCTGTTTCATCATTGACTCACCGTGTACTCCACTGATTGGCTCTTGCCTGCTGAGAGGCTAGAGTCAGGAGACTATACAATCCAACCCCTCTGTCACATACCTGACATTTGGTCCCTTGCATTCTGCACAAACATCCCCGTCAAGATTGGGCCCACAGCCTGTGTAATTTCCACTCTGTTGTTATCTAAGGCCATTAGATTACACATTTATATTAAGTAACATTGTGTACACAGGAAACTTCAGATACTTAAAGGGATAAGTTTCGTACTTAAATATAGTTTATACTTTTTTTTGTTATAGTCACTTCATAACATGGTCTGCACTGAAAGAAATGTATTTTGCAGTTGTCTAAATACTGTAGTTTGTGTTTCATGAATATCAGTGCACAACTCAGACCCCAAAACTTGAGTCACCCACTTTTTAAATGTTGATTTGTTTGCCTAGCCATTCTGTTTTATCAACATAGTGTTCATTTCAGCACTTGAATACACAATAAATGCATTTTACTGTATAGGTAAGCCAAACTAATATTTAGTTGTCATTTTACCTTATAATGTTAGTAATGTTGGTAACACTATGATCCATGATAAAACTGGATGCTATATAATATGCTATACCTAGAAATTATAATACAGCATGAAACTGACCTTTAATAAAAGTTGCTAATACAATTAAAAAATGCTGTTGTGAAAACCGTGCAATACTTGAGAACTGTACATCTCTTGTATTTACTGACTCTTAAGTGTCTAATGTTATAACTGTTGTCACAACGTGCTTTACAAATAAATTATTTAGATTACAATACTACATTTTATATTTTTTTCTATTTCATATTTTCAGAATTCCTTTATGAATTTGCAAAAGTAATTTTTAATGTGGCAGAATATGATTGGAAATAGTTAACATAATCATCACTTTTTTTTTTTTTTTTTTTAATTTTCAGCTCCAGACCAGATTCCCTTGATAGAAGATCTGGAACAGATATTCATGAAGTCCTGGAGAGATTCTCATGTGACGGAAATTAGACAGTATCAACAAGTCCATACTCAAGTTACTCCCCAGGCACTAAGTCAGATGCAGCCAGTCACTCAAGCTCAACTGCCCTGGCTAGCCAGACTAGCGGCTAGCTCTTGTAATGACAGTGTTCGAATTGTGGAATCTACATCCTCACTTGCTGAAGGGCTAGCAGAAACCTTTAAGAGCTTGATAGACAACAGACTGACTCAAACTAATTTTGTTATAATAATCTGTGTGTCAAAACTAAGAGGCACCGAATCATGTGTGGTGGTCACTGGTGAGTATGCATTCTTACTCTCTTCTTTATAACTGACTTGTGTAAAACATTATTAAATTGAGAAGGCATAATTAGATTAAAATTTAACATACTGTAATAGTAAAGTTTTCCTGTAAACTGATTTCTGCAGAAAATATTACACAATTTTGTAATAAACAAACAATGCTGTAAATATATGAATGCTGTTTAAATAATTATATATAATCACAGGTAAGTCATGAGTCACTCCTCTGCTTAAAGTGAAGTTCAGTTTTGTGTGCTTTGTTGCTGAGATGCAATGTAATTACATTTTTAAGAAAGGACAGCTGCTGAAAATAAGTAGATTGATGAATGAGGTTTTTTTTTTCCCGAAGTGAATACCACTGTAACCTCAGGGCTTAAATCCTGGCCCACTCATTTTACGTTTGGAGCTTGTGTGTTCTTCCTCTCTCTTGTGGTTTCCCTGCATGATCCAAAGATAAGTTAATTAGGTGACTCTTAATTAATTAATTAATTAATTAATTAATTAATCAGCTGAAAAAATAATTCAGTTCAGAAACTTATTTAGTTACAACTCTAACCAATCACAAAAATCAATAAAATAGAAAATGTAAAAAACAATAAAATGTAAATATTTAGAAAAGTGTAACTTGTGCACTTACTAAATTAATACATACAATAAAACTACATCAATAAATACGCCACAAGAAAAGAAAATATGGTGGAATTATTCTTCAGAGAGATGTCATAGGGGAATCATTTTTGTTTTCAAAAGAACCATCTACATTTTACTTAGATCCATAACAGGCTTCAGAAATAACTATGATAGATAACAGATTTGTGAAATACCAGCATGTTACAGATTTAGAAAAAAGGACACTTGCTACAAATAATAACACAGGTTAATGAATTCAGGTTTTCTTGATCTGTAAGCATCCTGCTAGGGTTCTATTTTCTCCACATATTAGGAACCTTTTCAAAGCCAAAATAACCAATTTCATATGCAAAAAACCCTTCCAAGAATGACATGGTTCTTAGTCATACAATGGTTCTAAAAGGAACCACACAACCCAGCAAAGTCCCATTAAAGAACCATAATTTTGTAAGAGTGCAGGTCACTGTAACAAAGATTTTATATTGCTGATACCAAATGAAGTTCACTGGGCTAATTAGAAAGTCCATGTTCAAGAGATATTCCTTCAAAATGGGTCTTCACCACAATAAGTCAACTCATTTTTATAGTATAACTAGTTGATTACCCAGTGGCTTCGCTCACTGAGTGCAAGGGAAAAAAATAAAATGTAGTCTGTAAGTTATTAAACAGTAAAACATTAATATTTAAGAAGTAAAGATACATTGAGCACTACTGGAGTGGTTTCGGGTAAACTACATTTTAAATGCGCTATAACACAACAGGTAAGTAGTAGATCCCTTGTGAAAAAAGGCGCTACACGACCGCTGTGGTATAGAAATTACATTTTCTATGTGATCGTCTAAATTTTTGCTTGACAACCTTGCACTACATGCCTGTGATTTACTTGTTTAAATAAATAATCACAAAAGCAACCTTGAATGTTGTGGGGTTTTAGTGACCCGAACTTACCTTAAGAGACAGTAAGTCGTTGTGCAGGGCAATTTACAAACAGAGTCCTGCTTCGATGGTGCCGATTACACTCACTCGCAAAGATTTCCACTGTCCCAGGAGCCGATGGGGTACTTGAAGTGTCACAAACAGTGCAAGAAGAAAGAACGCTGCCCGAAACTGCGAAGCTGTCGACTTGGCGGAGCAGCCTGACATTCCGCGCCTCCCAGCGTCCACTTTGTTCTCACGACCCCTCACAGCTGAAGGCAGTCTCGTCTTCACATTGTTTACAGCTCGGCGCAGTTAAAAAGCAAAGCTGTTTTCCTCATCTCTTCTACTATCAAGTACTGCCAACTAAAAAAAAGTTACAATGTGGCAGTTTCAGCGACAGTCACGTGGACGAATAAATAAAACTTCTCTGTTAGAACGCACCTGGCTAGTTCCTGTATTATAATATGTTCTGTGGTCATAGGTAATTTCCATATCGTGTGGTCATACGTGATTTCCGTTTCATACGTAATTTCCATATCACGTGGTCATACGTAATTTCTGTTTCAAACGCGAAAAGAATTTTATATATATAGATATGTGTCTTCTTCCAGCCAACAAGCACACCACTTCTTCAGAGCCTAACATATTACATAAAGAAATACATATCGAAATAGTCTATTCAATGCTATTAATTGTAAAATAATATAAAATGACATTTATTTTCATAAATAATGTTACAAATCTTGGCAACAACTGTTTTTTCAAGTAAAAAAAAGACAAAAACAACGCAAAATAATAACAAACAAAATAAATAGCAACAAACAAAAAGTTTTTAAGTAGAACAAAAGCCTATCTAACCTCAGTGACAATCTAGTTAACAGTTAAAATTATATATACAATGATGTTAGGACAACGATTTCCCAGAACGCCAAATAAACGAAAAATAAACTAAACTAGTTATAATGTGTTCCTAGTATACACCAAAGAAATTTCATAAACAAAAAATGTGTAACTTATATTAATAAAGATATTTGACTGAACTCAGTTTGCTTTCTGAAACCTGAAAACCATGAGGACTGATTTAGATCACTTATGTTAGGTAGAATGCCTGTGGTAGGAGTGACGGATGCATTCAACGTGGAGGTGGGATTACATCAGGGATCGGCTCTGAGCCCTTTCTTATTTGCAATGGTGATGGAGAGGTTGACAGACAAGATTAGACAGGAGTCCCCGTGGACTATGATGTTTGCTGATGACATTGTAATCTGTAGCGATAGTAGGGAGCAGGTTGAGGAGACCCTAGAGAGGTGGAGATATGCTCTAGAGAGGAGAGGAATGAAGGTAAGTAGGAACAAGACAGAATACATGTGTGTGAATGAGAGGGAGGTCAGTGGAATGGTGAGGATGCAAGGAGTGGAGTTGGCGAAGGTGAAGGAGTTTAAATACTTGGGATCAACAGTACAGCGTAATGGGGATCGTGAAGAGAGGTGAAGAGTGCAGGCAGGGTGGAATGGGTGGAGAACAGTGTCAGGAGTAATTTGTGACAGATGGATATCAGCAAGATTGAAAGGGAAAGTCTGCAGGACGGTAGTGAAACCAGCTATGTTATATGGGTTGGAGACAGTGGCACTGACCAAAAAGCAGGAAACAAAGCTGGAGGTAGCAGTGTTGAAGATGCTAAGATTTGCATTGGGTGTGACAATGATGGATAGGATTAGAAATGAGTACATTAGAGGGTCAGCTCAAGTTGGACGGTTGGGAGACAAAGTCAGGCGAGATTGCATTGGTTTGGACATGTGCAGAGGAGAGATGCTGAGAATATTAGGAGAAGGATGCTAAGGATAGAGCTGCCAGGCAAGAGAAAGAGAGGAAGGCCTAAGAAAAGGTTTATGGATGTGGTGAGAGAGAACATGCAGGTGATGGGTGTAACAGAACAAGATGCAGAGGACTGAAAGATATGGAAGAAGATGATCCACTGTGGCAACCCCTAACGGGAGCAGCCGAAAGAAGATGATAAAGAAGATGTTAGGTAGAATGCCTAGTGGGGGCTTGGCGGTCTCATGGCATTGGAACTCCTGCAGATTTTGTTTTTTTCTCCAGCCCTCTGGAGTTGTTTTGTTTTTTCTGTCCTCCCTGGTCATCAAGCTTTATTTTTTGTTAATTAGTATTGCCTAATTTTTATATTTTTTTCTTTTTCTTTCCTCATCTTGTAAAGCACTTTGAGCTACATCATTTGTATGAAAACATGCTATATAAATAAATGTTGTTATTGTATCAAAGACCCTTAATGTCTTGGGGTAGACACAAGACAATGTGAACACCCATGAGATTAATAGGGCTCATGTTTTATAAATGCTTTATACTTTAATCAGCATGCCGTAATAGTGGTCAGTACATAACACTTTGTGAATCTTTTTTTAATGTTGGTAAAGCTGTTGAAATATGGATATACAGGAAAAGGCATATCAGGAAACTATGTGAAGAGGGAGATATCACTTCTACATAAGTGTGTGTGTATATTTATTTAATTATATATTTGCCTACCTATTTATGTATTTATCTATTTAAAGAGCTTCTGTAAAAAGCCAGATTTCCCCTGGAGGACAAATAAAGTTCTATCTATCTATCTATCTATCTATCTATCTATCTATCTATCTATCTATCGAACAGCTATGAATAATCATACCACAAAACCAGATCCTGTTTGTGTGATTTGCAGGCCTTCAATAAAACACTTGTTAGTGTATGCTGATGAAACCAATGCAGACACTTAAAAAGTAAATTAAGCCCTGTATGAAAAGTTATCACTGATATAGTGAAACTGAAGTAACAAGAATTGTTAATTTTTAACATTACTTATTACCAAGCATCATGCAAAATAATGGGTTTAAATGTCTGGTATAGCAATTGGTCCTATTGCAATTTTTGCCAGCGAGACATGGAAAATCACAGCTAAGGTAGCAAGAAAATTGAATGTTTTCCAACAGCGCTGTCTAAGAAGAATCCTGGGCATCACTTTTTGTGATTATATCACAAATGAAGAAATCCTGCAACAAAGCGGCATGAAAAGACTGGAGGATGTCATAATGGAACATTGCTTACGATTAGCAGGACATATTCTTTACCTACCTGACCATCGACATCACAAGATAGCAATGACATGGACACCAACAAAGGGGAAGAGAAAACAGGGAAGCCTACTATAGACATGGCGCAGAACATTCCAAGAAGATCTGAAACTTATCAAGATCAAATGAGAAGATATGGTGTGACACCTGTAGGGACGTGGCAGCTACCCAACCCAACACAGACAGACATAAGAGATACACTTACAAAAGCTCACGCTTTTTATTTTTCTTGTACTTTCTCACACAGCACCTTACACAGTGTTACAATCACCACAATAGCTCAGCTCCTTCTTTCTCTTTCTTCTTTTCTTCTCTCTCTTCCGGCACCTCTACTCCTCCCTTCGCAAGCTCTGTCCTCCACCTCACGACTCTGGCTTCCAGAATGGAGTGAGGCAGCCCCTTTTATAGTTTACCCAGATGTGCTCCAGGTGCTCCCTGACAATCTTCCTGCAGTACTTCCTGGTGTGGCGGAAGTGCTGCAGTCCAGTGCTACGGGATCGTCCAGGCTCCCCTTTGGCAGTGGCCATGGTCCCCAACAGATTGGGCTTCCAAGCTCCAGTCCCATTGCCCCGATGCAAACCAGGGGGGATGCCCTCTCATGTCCCAGGGGAGGTATTGCTTCTCTCTCCTGTCCGTTCCATCTTCCAGGCGTCCCAGCTGGGCAAGAGCCCCAGACGTCCGCCACAATGTATACAGATGCAAATGATTGACAAAAATGGAGAAAGCTTATTGCCCAAGTCTAAGTATGGCAATGGATGGTCAGTTTAGTGATTTTTACATAAGAAAAGTAATTAAAATAAGAATAGAATTTAAGATTGTAAAGTGGAGTGAAAATCCTAAATGTAAAAACAAATATATATTATCAGTTAGTAAGTTGGTGCAGGGGCGGCACGGTGGCGCAGTGGGTAGCGCTGCTGCCTCGCAGTTGGGAGACCTGGGGACTTGGGTTTGCTTCCCGGGTCCTCCCTGCGTGGAGTTTGCATGTTCTCCCCGTGTCTGGGTGGGTTTCCTCCGGGTACTCCAGTTTCCTCCCACAGTCCAAAGACATGCAGATTAGGTGGATTGATGATTCTAAATTGGCCCTAGTGTGTGCTTGGTGTATGGGTGTGTTTGTGTGTGTCCTGCGGTGGGTTGGCACCCTGCCCGGGATTGGTTCCTGCCTTGTGCCTTGTGTTGGCTGGGATTGGCTCCAGCAGACCCCCGTGACCTTGTGTTCGGATTCAGCGGGTTGGAAAATGGATGGATGGATGGAAGTTGGTGCAGGAGAGTGGCTAAGACTTTCAGTCCTGCATGCAACCAGTCACATGGTTGGAGGAGTGGCTAAGGGGCTTCCTGGGCTGTATCTGCAATTACTCATCACAATTAAGTTGCCAAATGATTTAAATCTGAGAAAGCAGGCAAACCCAGTGTTCAGAATCTGCTTTCCTAATGCCATTTATCATAGCTTTACCATGACTTTTTACATCTCTCCTACAGAAGGCTGTAGCTTGTGACATTTGTTAGTTTTTTTTACATGTTCTGTTACATTTTTAAGAGTATAGCCGTACTGTAGGTGTAGGGATATATAAAATTATTACAATACAGTGATCCCTCGCTATATCGCGCTTCGCCTTTCGCGGCTTCACTCCATCGCAGATTTTATATGTAAGCATATTTAAATATATATCGCGGATTTTTCGCTGCTTCGCGGGTTTCTGCGGACAATGGATCTTTTAATTTCTGGTACATGCTTCCTCAGTTGGTTTGCCCAGTTGATTTCATACAAGGGATGCTATTTGGCAGATGGCTGAGAAGCTACCCAACTTACTTTCTCTCTCTCTCTCTCTCTCTCTCTTGCGCTGACGTAGGGGGGTGTGAGCAGGGGGGCTGTTCGCACACCTAGACGATAGGGACGTTGATACCTTCTGTGTGCAGCTGCTTCCTGAAGGACATGCTGCACGGTGCTTCGCATACTTAAAAGCTCAAAGGGCACGTATTGATTTTTGACTTTGTTTTTCTCTGTCTCTCTCTCTCTCTCTCTCTCTTCCTGCTCCTGACGGAGGGGGTGTGAGCTGCCGCCTTCAACAGCTTTGTACCAGCGGTGCTTCGCATACTTAAACGCCAAACAGCCCTATTGATTTGTTTGCTTTCCTCTCTGTTTCTGACAGCCTGTGCTCCTGACGCACACTCCTTTGAAGAGGAAGATATGTTTGCATTCTTTTAATTGTGAGACAGAACTGTCATCTCTGTCTTGTCATGGAGCACAGTTTAAACTTTTGAAAAAGAGACAAATGTTTGTTTGCAGTGTTTGAATAACGTTCCTGTCTCTCTACAACCTCCTGTGTTTCTGCGCAAATCTGTGACCCAAGCATGACAATATAAAAATAACCATATAAACATATGGTTTCTACTTCGCGGATTTTCTTATTTCGCGGGTGGCTCTGGAACGCAACCCCCGCGATGGAGGAAGGATTACTGTAGTCTTATCTTCTAAATTAAAAATATATTGTGGACTTTCCCTCCATAAGCTGTAA
The DNA here is from genome assembly GCF_900747795.2 of Erpetoichthys calabaricus. Lineage (NCBI taxonomy): Eukaryota > Metazoa > Chordata > Cladistia > Polypteriformes > Polypteridae > Erpetoichthys > Erpetoichthys calabaricus. The sequence continues at coordinate 61,554,071 of NC_041396.2, read as the reverse complement.
TTTAACCCTAATACTATGCTTTCCCCATTTATTTCTATCTATACTTACAATGTAAGTATTCTGTTCCTTTTAGAGCAAGATCTGTTGGACTGATTTTGCACATAAACAGTAAGCTTTTTGCAAATTACAAAGCTAATAAATGAGTTAAGTTATTGGTCAGTGGACTGCCATCTCGACTGACACACAAACACACACTGGCCTAATCACAATATTTTATGTAAACATAACAATTGTCAAAAATGCTGCCAATCTACTAGAGATATATAAAATAATCAAACTTACACATAAAGTAATGCTTCTGAGTAGATAAACCTGTGAGGGCAAGCTAAATGAATATGTGTAGACCTCTCAGTGTGTCATTTCAAAACTTTCTTCTAAATTACTTCTGCATGGTTTCAACATTTAAAATATGCATAATAATGAGCCCCCTATCATGTTCATGCAGGTAAGAGAAGTGTAAGTCAGGCTTTAATATGGATGACATTATCATATCTAGCAAACTTATAAACTGTACAGTAATCCCTCCTCCATCGCGGGGGTTGCGTTCCAGAGCCACCCGCGAAATAAGAAAATCCGCGAAGTAGAAACCATATGTTTATATGGTTATTTTTATATTGTCATGCTTGGGTCACAGATTTGCGCAGAAACACAGGAGGTTGTAGAGAGACAGGAACGTTATTCAAACACTGCAAACAAACATTTGTCTCTTTTTCAAAAGTTTAAACTGTGCTCCATGACAAGACAGAGATGACAGTTCTGTCTCACAATTAAAAGAATGCAAACATATCTTCCTCTTCAAAGGAGTGCGCGTCAGGAGCACAGACTGTCAGAAACAGAGAGGAAAGCAAACAAATCAATAGTACCTCCGGTACAAAGCTGTTGAAGGCGGCAGCTCACACCCCCTCCGTCAGGAGCAGGGAGAGAGACAGAGAGAGAGAGACAGAGAAAAACAAACAGTCAAAAATCAATACGTGCCCTTTGAGCTTTTAAGTATGCGAAGCACCGTGCAGCATGTCGCTTCACGAAGCAGCTGCACACAGAAGGTAGCAACGTGAAGATAATCTTTCAGCATTTTTAGACGAGTCTAGGTGTGCGAACAGCCCCCCTGCTCACACCCCCTACATCAGGATCAGAGAAAGTCAGCGCAAGAGAGAGAGAGAGAAAAGTAAGTTGGGTAGCTTCTCAGCCATCTGCCAATAGCGTCCCTTGTATGAAATCAACTGGGCAAACCAACTGAGGAAGCATGTACCAGAAATTAAAAGACTCATTGTCCTCAGAAATCTGCGAACCAGCAAAAAATCCGCGATATATATTTAAATATGCTTACATATAAAATCCGCGATAGAGTGAAGCCGCGAAAGGCGAAGCGCGATATAGCGAGGGATCACTGTATACTTATTTCTTTGATGTCTTTTTTGGATGCATACTTAACTCTTTGTCTTGTAGTATTTGCTTTCCATTATGTCACACAGAAATAACTACTATATGTTGGAGTCCACAGCACACATCTACATTAGTTTGGTGGACCTACGCTTACTAAAGATTTAAAAAAATGTAAAAACCTAACATAATAAAAACAAACATAATATGTTATGTAATAAAAAGTTGTGTTACTACTACTACTACTGAACACACACTAAAGAGAAGCGGACGGATCATCTGCTGGCTTCCTGCTGCTGGCATGCTGCGTGTTCTGCTTGTCATTGTTTTAAGAACTGGGAGCACATGATGTCTGTCTGCCAAAAGCATTCCAGCAACTGCTTGGTTAGATGTCTGCAAACTTGTTTTAAATGTTGTCACTCTGCCTTATCTCGTGTGACGTTAAAAGTGTCTCTCACGGGACGTCAAATTGCAATCTCTTAGCACCAAGTCTCATGTTTAAGGTCCCCGCAAGACGGTCTGTGGCCAATCTCTTTCATCTCGTAGTAAAGTGTCTTCCGAGATGATCACGTCTCATCTTCCTGGTCTCCCTTCCACCAAGATTTTTTTTTATAATAGAGAGATATCTTAAAACATACAGGCTTCTAGAATTTTACAGTGCTGTGTCGAGATTCTGGCAGATTGGGAGATTTATTTTTTTACTTATTGTGTTTACATACTTATATCTCAAAACAAAGAAACAGACATTGCTTCAAATGTGGTTAAGTCATGTTCTGGAATGCAAAAGAGATGTCAATAGAAAATTGACAATATATCAACAGAAAAAAAGGTTTCACCACAGCATTAATGATGATTCAGATTTTTCTTTTTTTTTAAGGAAAACACCATGCACGAGCATTGTCAGAAAGTATGTGCACCCCGACAGAAAGCTTCATGAAGATTAGTTCTGAGTTGGCGTCTGGTAAACTGGGATCTTTAGGAGCCTTTTTCAGTTCACTTTGTCCAGGTGAGAATGCCTTGATTCATCTCCACAATATAGTCTAAAAAATGATACCACCCCTTTCTCATTATCTTTCCTTTGCTCCTTGAAATAAGTGTACAAGTTCAATGGTAGTTTATAACAGTTGGTACTTAAAACACATGCACTGCTGTGACAACAACAAACGAAGCAAGGGGAAGGTGCAAAAGTGCTTTTATTAAAAACAGTCAAAACCAAAAGTGTTCAAAAGAAAGTGCAGTGCTCAAAACAGTTCAATAAATAATCCATAAAAACAGGGTGAAATGTGGAGGTTAAAATCCAGTAAATAAATCCTTTAAACCCGAAGTTAAAACACTGGCTAGAAGCAGTCCCTTTTCCAGCTGGCAGCTCCCCTGTTTCTCCCTTCTGGGCCCTGCACCAGGGGAATCTCCCTACCTGCAGCTGACCTTCTCCTTCTGCTGGTCTGGTAGCCTTTCGATCCCTGGCTCCACAGGGCTCTCGAGTACCCCAGTGACCAGGGCACTCACACTGGAGCTACAACCTCCTAAGTCTCCGACTCCCGCTGCCTTCCGTGGCAAGCTGTCCTCGATCATGGTCACTCCTGCTCCTCTGCAAAACTCAGCAGGAGTGACCCAATTCATCTGCCCCCGGGTGTCCGCCAAACACCCCCCTAGGGCTCGCTTCACAGCTGCCTGCAACTACCAGCGAGCTCTTCCTGCTCACTCGTTCGCTCACACCCACACCAGCTCTCAGCCTCCAGCTTCTCTTCTTTCTCCTCTAACCTCCGTTCTCTCTTTTCTGATGTTTCTCCTCTCCTCCGCGCTCACGCTCCTACTCTATATAATGGGGACGTGGCACAGGTGCGGAGATTAGCATCTCTCGGCATCAATTACAGATACTGATGATTGTTTACCTGTGCACTTAAGTGAGGAGACGCCCACACCACATAGCGTCCAAGAACTGCTCTGGCCACACTACCACTATTTAAAAACTGGCCTTTTCTTCTAAGCTATGGACCCACTATATCACAACTGCTTTTCACACCATTTTTCCCTCATACATCCCAAACACGGACAAGGAAGATAACTTAGCAGCTCTAATTTGATCTGTCATGTGTGGATGTCATTGTGTGAGTGTGTCCTGTGACAGACTAGACTGGCACCCTGCCCTGGGTTGGTCCCAATTGAGGCAATAAACTTTGGCTCCCACGACCCTAAGATTGCATTAAGTGGGTTTAGTAAATGGATATATGGAATTTTTTAATTTGAAATCCACAAAGCATGTCCATTTATTTTTCAGAAGGGGATCTGGATACTTTACTTGATAAATTTCAGCTAGAGCGAAATTGTTTTCCTAACTTATCAGAAACTCCTGACTCTCCCAAAGATCCTGAAAAATTCTCAGAGCAATGTTCAGGTACAGTAAGAAAATTAGTTAAGTATGTGCTGCTGCATATCATTTTATACTGAAAAAACACAAGCAATGTTTTCCTTAAAAATATGTTTAACTACGACTTGTTATGAACATAACTTTTCCAGATTTTCAAGTTGAATGGCATCAGGTTCGTCCTATCCAGTTGGCTGTAGCTCGGAAACTCCTTTCCCATGTGTGTGCCATTGCTGACTCTAGTACACAAAACTTGGATTTAGGTTCTTTTGAAAAAGTGGAATTCTTAATTTTTGTGCCTCCCTCAGATGTGACCTTCCAGCAAATTGTGTTACACCTTTGGAGCTCAGGTAAGCAATACTTTCCTTTATTATGCATTTATAAAAATGTATCATGGTACTGGGTTTTTATACATGGATATTAGCACAGTATGCTTTGACCTTTTTAATGCATAACCTTATTTTTAATTTGGTAATAAAATGTTTTGGCATTGGCAGGAATTTTATTGGAACTGGGTCTAGAAACCAACCACATGTCAAGGGAAGGTGCTGAGCAATATGTGGTGAAGCTTGACTCGGATGCCCGGGACAAAATTGATTGTTTTGTTAAGAAGTCAAAATTAAGTCCATATACGCTCTTTATACTTGTCCACGATCATGCACACTGGGATCTTAGTAGGTAAGTTACCAATCAGTTTTATAGTTTTCACTGCAAATGTAGTTTGTTCTTTTGTTGTTTGAGATTCTACTAGCCATAGTATAAAATATTTTTCTGCCAATGTTGACTGATTAATTCTGCCCATATCCCTTCATATCTCTAGTTGTACTTTATGCATAATGAAGTTGACATTTGTAGAAATTGGAAATGTTTCATGTAATTTTAGATCTCAGACAAATTGTGAACATGTAATATGATTTTTTCTTTTGGCTCAGTGCTTAATCATCTATAATTTCAGTGTGTGCTTGTGACTTTCTGTATAATGGCTCCTGGTCTAGGGTCAAGCCTTTGTGACTCTCAGTCAAATTAAGTGTGGTTACAAAATGAATGGATGGGATGCTACCCTAGCATGAGTTATAATTTCAGATTTCCATACTGATGATTTACAGAGATTGTAAGAAATAGATACAGTATGTTAAAGTCATGCATTCATTTCTCTTTGTTTGCATTTAAATATGGTGTAGTTTTCAAAATTTTATAAAATTCATAATTATTTTTTGCCAAAGCAAATTGATTCTTAACTGCAACTGCAAAAAAATGAGAATTGTCATAGGCAGCTCCTGGGTTTGTCTTAAGCATTCAAACCATTGGTCCTTCCTCTGTTATGGTTCATTTTTGCTAAACACTACCTTCTTTGATGTAAAAGGGGTATCTTGCTGCCCCTCTCAAACAACACAGCACTTTCACGAATCACTGTTCACCTGATTTAATACCATGTTTGTGAATGTTACATCCCCAGCATGCATTATGAAAAATTAAATAAACTGATAAGTCCATTCCAAATATCAGTGGAATGTTAAAATTAACAAATTAAGTTATATTAACAGTAGCACTTAATGATCACTGTGAGTTCAAACCTCTCACAAATGCAACTCATAATATGGCTACAAAAATGGGCATTCTGCTCTGCCCTTTCTTATACACAACAGTTCCTCTGTGTTAAAAGACCAGCTCAGTCTGTCATTGATGTGGACCCCAAGTACTTGTAGCAATACACCATCTCTAAATTCCACTCCCTGAATAGTGACTTGATATGCGGTGCAGTGAAATTCAACATCCATCCATCCCTCCATCCTCTTCCGCTTATCCGTTGTTGGGTTGCGGGGGCAGCAGCTTGAGCAGAGATGCCCAGACTTCCCTCTCTCCGGCCACTCCTTCTAGCTCTTCCGGGAGAATCCCGAGGTGTTCCCAGGCCAACCGGGTGACATAGTCCCTCCAGCGTGTCCTGTGTCTTCCCCGGGGCCTCCTCCCGGTTGGACGTGCCCGGAACACCTCACCAGGGAGGCGTCCAGGAGGCATCCTGATCAGATGCCAGAGCCACCTCATCTGACTCCTCTCGATGCTGAGGAGCAGCATCTCTACTCTGAGCCCCTCCCGGATGACTGAGCTTCTCACCCTATCTTTAAGGGAGAGCCCAGACACCCTACGGAGGAAACTCATTTCAGCCGCTTGTATTCGCGATCTCGTTCTTTCGGTCACTACCCATAGCGCATGACCATAGGTGAGGGTAGGAACATAGATCGACTGGTAAATTGAGAGCTTTGCCTTACGGCTCAGCTCCTTTTTCACCACGACAGACCGATGCAGAGCCCGCATCACTGCAGACGCTGCAGCAATCCGCCTGTCGATCTCACGCTCCATTCTTCCCTCACTCGTGAACAAGACCCCGAGATACTTGAACTCCTCCACTTGAGGCAGGATCTCGCTCCCAACCCTGAGAGGGCACTCCACCCTTTTCCGGCTGAGGAACATGGTCTCAGATTTGGAGGTGCTGATTCCCATCCCAGCCGCTTCACACTCAGCTGCGAACCGATCCAGAGAGAGCTGAAGATCACGGCCTGATGAAGCAAACAGGGCAACATCATCTGCAAAAAGCAGTGACCCAATCCTGAGTCCAACAAACCGGACCCCCTCAACTCCCTGGCTGCACCTAGAAATTCTGTCCATAAAAGTTATGAACAGAATCGGTGACAAAGGGCAGCCCTGGCGGAGTCCAACTCTCACTGGAAATGGGTTCGACTTACTGCCGGCAATGCGGACCAAGCTCTGACACTGGTTGTACAGGGACCGTACAGCCCTTATCAGGGGGTCCGGTACCCTATACTCCCGGAGCACCCCCCACAGGATTCCCTGAGGGACACGGTCGAACGCCTTTTCCAAGTCCACAAAACACATGTAGACTGGTTGGGCGAACTCCATGCACCCTCCAGGACTCTGCTAAGGGTGTAGAGCTGGTCCACTGTTCCGCGACCAGGACGAAAACCACAATGTTCCTCCTGAATCCGAGGTTCAACTATCCGACGGACCCTCCTCTCCAGAATCCCCGAATAGACTTTTCCAGGGAGGCTGAGGGGTGTGCTCCCTCTGTAGTTGGAACACACCCTCTGGTCCCCTTTCTTAAAGAGGGGGACCACCACCCCGGTCTGCCAATCCAGAGGTACTGTTCCTGATGTCCATGCAATGTTGCAGAGATGTGTCAACCAAGACAGCCCTACAACATTCAGAGCCTTGAGAAACTCCGGGCGTATCTCATCCACCCCCGGGGCCCTGCCACCAAGGAGTTTTTTGACCACCTCGGTGACCTCAGTCCCAGAGATGGGGGAGCCCACCTCCGAGTCCCCAGGCTCTGCTACCTCATTGGAAGGCATGTTAGTGGGATTGAGGAGGTCTTCGAAGTACTCCCCCCACCGACCCACAACATCCCGAGTCGAGGTCAGCAGCGCACCATCCCCACCATATACAGTGTTGACACTGAACTGCTTCCCCCTCCTGAGATGCCGGACGGTGGACCACAATCTCCTCGAAGCCGTCCAAAAGTCGTTCTCCATGGCCTCCCCAAACTCCTCCCATGCCCGAGTTTTTGCCTCAGCAACCACCGAAGCCACATTACGCTTGGCCTGCCAGTACCTATCAGCTGCCTCCAAAGTCCCACAGGACAAAAGGGACCGGTAGGACTCCTTCTTCAGCTTGACAGCATCCCTCACCGCCGGTGTCCACCAACGGGTTCGGGGATTGCCGCCACGACAGGCACCGACCACCTTACGGCCACAGCTCCGGTCAGCCGCCTCAACAATAGAGGAATGGAACATGGCCCATTCAGACTCAATGTCTCCCACCTCCCTCGGGACATGGTCGAAGTTCTGCCGGAGGTGGGAGTTGAAGCTACTTCTGACAGGGGGCTCTGCCAGACGTTCCCAGCAGACCCTCACAACACGTTTGGGCCTACCAGGCCTGACCGGCATCCTCCCCCACCATCGAAGCCAACTCACCACCAGGTGGTGATCAGTTGACAGCTCCGCCCCTCTCTTCACCCAAGTGTCCAAGACATGTGGCTGCAAGACCGACAACAAAACCACAAAGTCGATCATCGAACTGAGGCCTAGGGTGTCCTGGTGCCAAGTGCACATATGAACACCCCTATGCTTGAACATGGTGTTCGTTATGGACAATCCGTGATGAGCACAGAAGTCCAATAACAAAACACCACTCGGGTTCAGATCGGGGGGGCCATTCCTCCCAATCACGCCCTTCCAGGTCTCACTGTCATTGCCCACGTGAGCATTGAAGTCTCCCAGCAGTACGAGGGAATCCCCAGAAGGTATGCCCTCTAGCACCCCCTCCAGGGACTCCAAAAAAGGTGGGTACTCCAAACTGCTGTTTGGTGCATACGCACAAACAACAGTCAGGACCCGTCCCCCCACCCGAAGGCGGAGGGAGGCTACCCTCTCGTCCACCGGGGTAAACCCCAATGTACAGGCTCCAAGTCGGGGGGCAATAAGTATGCCCACACTCGCTCTGCGCCTCTCACCGGGGCAACTCCAGAGTGGTACAGAGTCCAGCCCCTCTCAAGGAGATTGGTTCCAGAGTCCATGCTGTGCGTCGAGGTGAGCCCGACTATATCTAGCCGGAACCTCTCAACCTCGCGCACAAGCTCAGGCTCCTTCCCCTTCAGAGAGGTGACATTCCACGTCCCAAGAGCCAGCTTCTGTAGCCAAGGATCGGACCGCCAAGGTCCCCGCCTTCGGCCACCACCCAACTCACACTGCACCCGACCTCCTTGGCCCCTCCCATAGGTGGTGAGCCCATGGGAAGGGGAACCCACGTTGCCTCTTCGGGCTATGCCCGGCCGAGCCCCATGGGTGCAAGCCCGGCCACCAGGCGCTCGCCATCGAGCCCCACCTCCAGGCCTGGCTCCAGAGTGTGGCCCCGGTGACCTGCGTCCGGGCAAGGGAAAACGTCGTCCAAAGTTTTTGTTCATCATAGGAGGTTGTTTTGAACCGCACTTTGTCTCATCCCTCACCTAGGACCAGTTTGCCTTGGGTGGCCCTACCAGGGGCACAAAGCCCCGGACAACAGAGCTCCTAGGATCGTTGGGACACACAAACCCCTCCATCACGATAAAGTGGCAGTTCGAGGAGGGGTGAAATTCAACAACCAGTTAATTTGTTTTGCTGATGTTAAGTTGCAGGCAATTCTTTCTGCATCAAAAAACAAAGTTTTCCACATGACTTTTACACTCTGTCTCATCCCTCTTATCAATACACCTCATTAGTGCAGAATCATCAGAGAATTTCTGCATGTGATATTGCTTGTTGTTATATTTATAGTCTGAGCATTTACAGGGTGAAGAGAAAAGTGCTCCAGTGTTCCTCACATCTACATAAGAGTCACAGATGTTGAGCCTCACAAACTGCGGCATGCCAGACACACAGTCTATTATCCAGGACACCATTGGGTCAATATCCTGCAATGAGCGTACTCCTTAACAGGGATATCTTAATGATATTGAAGGCACTAGAAAAATGAAAAAACATAGTTCTCACAGTGCTACTTCTTTGAGGGGGTTGCTGTTGTTTATTATATTTCTTGTGCTTCTGTGGTAAAATGAATTTCCCTTTTGCAACAAATAAAGTACTATGTATCTATATGTAGAAATATAATGCACTAAAACTACATTTTTAAAATTTACAACATTCACATATATAAGCACACAACTTATTTTCAACATAAGTAATCTTAACAATTACCATAAACTGACATCAGACTATATACAGTCTTTTAACATTATACTTAAGAAATTATCTGCTGACAATGATGTAGTGAAAACACTAGTTAGCACAAAATATATTACCAAAATGTGTGAATTGCATTACAGCTACTATATTCTATACTGTATACATGTATTATTAACTAATTTATAGGAATGTAATGTAATAACTAATGTAGGAATGCAATGTAAGAAACAAGGACATGCATTGTGCTGCTATATGTAGACATTTATTTTTGTTTTCTGTTATAGATCTGCTGGAATAAACACATCTAGTGAGTCATCCACAGGGCTGGCAGATGCTCTCTTGAACTGCAGAGAGATAAAGGAGGCTCCAAATATCCTAATACTTCATGTCACATCATTTCCATTTGCTCTCCAAACACAGTATACTCGCATCAGTCCTTATAATGAGATCCACTGGCCTTCAACTTGTAATAACGTACAGTAAACCATTTTTTGGCAAAATATATTTGTGTAGTGAATCAGAATTCAGTGTCTGAATTTTAATGTATCCTGCATACTCAAACTAGCCAGCCAAGTGAATAACCTGGGAAACCATTCTGTGGCTTTCTGGATTGTTCTGAGGCTTGGCAACATAATGCCATGTCACTTTGTTTTTTATTATAGTTTTTACTATAGGAAATATATTGACAAATATTTGTTTTGGCACAAGCTCTACTTCACCATCTTCGTCTTAGTGTTCTAGACAATCTTCAGCTTTGTTACTAGACTTACTAGTATGTTTTAACACTGCCCATACGACATTCCTTTCATCAACTCTCAAACAGGGTACACAGATACTCTAAAAGTAATATAGCACTATACGGAAATAAAATTTGACAGTAATCTAGCACTGAACTCTTAAGGTGATGTGGTGATTGATATTAAAGTTGAAAGATGCACTAACAAACATAAGATGAAGGGTTTCTCTAATGCCCATCAGAAATGGTAGGGTAACCTGCCTGTTGTCTTATGTGACTAGCTAAAACATATCAATTTCTGACTGTATGTTCACATAAATGGTCATCACAGTAAAATACAACTATGCTTTTGAGAGAGCACACTTTATAGTTACATAACTGATACCAAAAAAACAAGATGGTACCTAATTGTATATTTTGCTTAAATGTCCCTAATTGTACTGAAAAAAACAGATATACCTCTGTATTCTTGTTTGATTCAACATTTTGCTGAAACTTTTAAAATATTAGTGAATTTTGTTTGAAATGTACCTTTTAAAACAAAACTCTTGATATGTTTTTTTATTGCTTAATCCATTAAAAGGATATAGATGTGTATCATGAAAACACCAAGTACTTTGGCCTTTCAGAGTTCATTGACTCTACACGATCTGGACATAGCCTTCCGCTATTGAGATATGACAGCTCATTTGAGGCAATGGTGATGGCTCTTGGAGAAAGGTTTGTTCAGAATGTATTTGAAATCTAAATGTGAGTTTGTATGTTCCCCAAGAAGCACAGAATGTAAACTATTATTACAGCAAAGGAGTTTCAACGATTTAAAATACATTTCTGGAATACAGGTAAAATTCCGTTACAACGAATATCTTTACAATGAAATTTTCATTACAACGAAATATTTTTATGGTGCCGACAGTTTCCCCATATGACACGAGTCTATAGAAATCTTGTTACTACAACTTTCATTACAATGAAGTGCTTGAATGAATCATCCACAGAGCAGTTAGTTCTGTGGTCGCAGCTCAGTTGTGCACAACAATCCCCAAACAGAAACATTGTAAACAAAAAATGTCTTTCTTCAGACTTTTCTCATACTGTTTTTTTTTCGGTGGTTTTCAGTGTTACCTTTTGCTTATTGCTCATCGACATTTGGAAAACATCCACTGGAATTCCTATAGAAATGGCAGACACGTAAAAATGATAACAGTTCATATTAGAAAAAAAAAACTTTAAATTTTTGCAGCTCTCTATTGCAGCAAAAAGAAAAAAGACATTGCCAGTGAATTCAGAATTTTGCCATCGACACTGTCAACTTTCTTGAAAGACCGAACAAAAAAAGAAGAAAAATCTCGGGTTACAAATGTATGTGAACTGCTGCATTTGAAGATGCAGAAAAAGCAGTTTTTATGTGGTTCAATGATGCTCATTCAAGAAACATTCCCATTAATGTGGCACTCATTCAAGAAAATGTGAGGTTTCTAAACTCTCTTGGGACCTCCCCCAAGTGTAGAATACGCCGAAGAACGTCCTGAAGTGCGATCACTGCATCTGTGGAAGACTGTTTATCTGTTGCCGGGGCAACATCAGGCTCACAGCTCTGCTGCGTCTCTCCGCCAAAGCTAACAGAAAAGATGTCGATGGGTGATGCAAGGAACATTGTAAATGCAGGGAACAAGATTACTTGGCCACTAACCTGGCCACGACCCTGTCTGACTGCTGTGTCTGTTTATAGGAGAGTGGCAGACCCCGCTACAATAAATAACTGTGCTGTTCCTGTTTCAAGCTGAATAAAGCTGGTTTTGCTAAAGTACTGAGACTCAGCTTCATGTTTTGGGGTGTAAGACAGACTTATAGCATGCCCAAAGCCTTTTAGGATTCACTTCTGTGGCACTTCACTGCAGCGCCGTAGGCCTACTGTTGCCCTGCCCTGGCAATGGACAAACAATCTTCCACAGACGCGGTAATCGCGCTTCGGGACACACTTCAGCGTGACGTTCCCGTTGGGTGGGAGGATCCCAAAAGAGTTCAGAAACCTCACAATATGAAGAAGAAGAAAAGGATGATTCGGCTTCTGATTAATAACTGTGCTGCCCACAACATGCTTCCGCATTTAGATAATGTTCGCGTTGAATTCCTCCCACCCAATTGCACAGCAGTGCTTCAGCCATTGGATTTGGGCACCCTTAAAGTGTATTATCGCAAGGAAATGCCAAGAAAAATTCTCAACAGCATAACTTGTAGACAGGAGAAGATTAAAATTAACGCAAAAGAAGCTATTGAAATGATTGCAAACGCCTGGAGGCAAGTTAAAGAAAGCACTATACAGTAGTGACAAATACAGAATCTCATTACAACAAAATATTTTTTAGGTCCCTCGCAGTTAGTTGTAACGGAATTTTACCTGTATTTTCTACTAACATGAAATTACAATTCAGAGCAGAATAACAGCTAATTCTAATTTATTGAAAACTCTAGATCCATAATAGGAAGAAACTCTTAGCATATACCTTTCTCTCTCTAATTGTGTTGTTGATAATTTGATTCACTTTGAAGCCATATATATGACTAGACTTGTATTCAAAAGTGTCTTATTAAAAAAAATATTTTCAAGTAGCCATTATCTTAGAAAAACCCCTATAATTTATCTGAAAGTCAGGAAAAGCACACTGGATCATCATTGCATAGTCTAAAGCTGGCAGTTTACCAAAGGCTGAAATTAAAACAAAAAAATAACAGTATGATTTACATCATTTTAATATCCTACCTCTGAATCCAATTGATTAATTAATTATTATATATCAATGCAATATGAATAAGTTAGTTTATCATGATAACATAAGAAAATTAAGATACAGAAGTGGGTGCCATGACCGTTACTACATGGTCCCCACATTACTGACTTCATTTTATATGAAATATAAGAATATATTTAAGTTTGTATGCTAGAAAGATGCTTTAGTTTATGTGCCTTTTTTATTTTGAATATGTAGTTACTTCATTATAATATCCAATTACATTTCAAGAGTGTATAGCTTTGTCAAAGGTAATGCATTTGTCTCAAAAAAGAACTTGAACATCTCAGAGTTGAATTTAGCAAGGTGCTGGAAACATTTCCTATGGATATTTGTTTGTGCTTATTAAACAGCATCATACAGTTCCTGAAGATTTTTTGAAAACTCTTTTTCCATTTTGTCCCAAAAGTGCTCTATTGGATTGATATCTGGGCACTCTGGAGGATACTGGAATAAACTAAAGTCAACTGATATATTTGTGAAACAACCCTGAGATTATGCTTGTGATACAGTGCATTATTCTTCTAAATGTGTCCATTTGAAAAAGGGTAGTGTAACCGGTATCAGGGAAGCATTTGGGAGCAGGTAGAAATGTTGAAGTACCACCCCTGTAACCATGTTTAATTACAACAAAAAACAGAACATAAAACCAAAGTAGGTGCATAACTGAAAAGACACTGATTCAAAATCAGCCAACAGTGCTTTCGGTACTTGCCTCTCTGTTGGATTTGTAGTACTCAACTAAATCAGGTCCAGATTGGCAATCAGATGGCATCTTCTCTGGGTTGTGAAAAAAGGAGAGGATACAGATGGTGTCCCATCTCAGCCCACAGCTAGTTCTTCTGCACATCAGTGTTGTAAAGGGGCGAGTATTTGTGGCCTTTCTATTATCTTGAACAGGTCTATCTATTCTCCTCTGACCTTTCTCATTCTCAGAATGTTTACTGCCTCAGAAATGCTGCTTATATATATACTGTATATATAAATAAAATACTGTGACCTACCTGTAGATGTTTCTTTTTCTTAATTTGAAGGATAGTGTTCATTATATAAAAAAAGCTTGCATAACATGTTTATTATTTTAATTATTTTCAGGTTCCCAAAGCTACATAGTGCAGTGATAAGAACGTATGTTCTAATTCAGCACTATGCTTTGGCAATGATGGCTGTGTCTGGCCTCTCACAGATAAAAAAATACACTTCAGTGGAGACTTTGGAAATTATCCAGAATCTTATTAATTCTCCAAAGCAGTGTCCAAATCATCATGGTCACATGGTCTTGCTGAGGATCCCATCCATTTCTTTAGCCACCCTTGCATATGAGCGTCTTGGACAAGTCAGGGAGCGGCTTGGTCTACAGCAGCAATTTGAGATTATCCTAGGCAGCCCTAACTCTGCCCTCAATGTTGGAAAGCACTTTTTGGAAAGGTTAAAGGTAAAGACCACAATTCTTTTCACATGTAAGTTTTTGGAGTGCAGTGTATGTGGGGTTTTATAATCTTAATTTGTACACCAAAGGGAACAAAACCTATATAGTTCTCAGTTCCCAGTAAGGTGTCAAAGCAAACAATATACAGTACAAAGAATATAATACATTCTCTTCTCATTTATGGCATGAAGACCACGATATAACTTTTCTTGAAAAGTACTTATAAGTACTGTGAATATCAGTGGAGGAAAAAAAATAAAATCCCCAGTCTAAGGAAATTAAAGAATATAATTGGACACGTTTAGTTTAAATTTTAGAAACCTCAAAAATTGATTTTTATGTGATGAAGAGGTTCACCAAAGGGCCGTTTTACTGTTTTAATTTCACTTTTCAGATTAACCAATGATAAAACTAAGTAATAAAAAGCATTTTTATTTTATATTCCTACAGTAATTCATTATTAAAATACAGTATAATGATCAAGAAAATATCAAGATAGAAAATTAATTGATGGATGGAGTTCATAATTATAAGTATTGCATCACAATGAGAAAATTACATGTCTGTAAGATATACAGTAATACCTGGTACTCAAAATAGATCCGATTCTTACACATTTAACCATTCAGATTTTCATAACAAAAATATTTAAACTTGTCTTTGTTTTAGTGAACTCATCTACAGTACAATACAACCTTCTTTCAGTGGGGCAGGCAAGGACATCTAACCAACAATTAAAGCTAACAAATACTGTAACTAACATTTAAAGTAACATTTTTGATGAGAAATTGTAACTAAATAAATGATCAGTGTGTCATCTTACTGTTTTTAACCAGACCTGGCTGAAAATTCAAGATGCTGATTGGGCTCCCCGGACATATTTGGAGCTGGAAGGCTTGCCTTGCATACTTATTTTTACAGGAATGGACCCTCAAGGAGAATCACTTCCCAGGTTTCTCATTTTATATTGAAATTTAAATATTTACTTAAGGAATTTGACTAATAGTTTTGCTGACAGTAATGAAGTGTTTACTTCAGTGATTTTAAACAATTTACCATTATTAGTGGTGCAGCATGGGGTCTTATGGTATAACTGCACTTGGATCTTAGTTTACTATACATTAAGACTTTTCAGATTTCCTTAATTTTTTTTAAAGTTGTATGTATTGCAGGATAGTATAGTGACACACTGCTAAATGCTGCCTCACAGCTCTACTGACCTGTGCCTATATTATCAAGCATCTCAGAATTACTCCCAGGAATTGCAGTAAAAGTCTGACTAAGGTAAGGATTTGTCTTACCTCAGAGTAGGACATGAGAAGTGTCCTACTTCCAGTGCCAGCAAGGAGTAGGAGGCTATGTCTGGCAATGAACGACATCACGATTTTACTGCACCTCTTGCCACAAACTGACACTAATGATGATGTTTTGAAGTTTTCTGCTACTAGCGCTAAGATTTCACCACAAAGATACTAAAAATAAAGTTCGATAACAGGAATATTTACTTAACAAAGAATGATCCATAGCCATACTTTCAGAAGAATCACATTTCTGCTGTCAAGACCATGGGAAGCTCCTCATAATGTAGCAGTTACTGAAAAAAGCCTCAGCTATATTGTCTTCCAGAATCGCATGCCGAGGTGTCTCTCCACAGTTCCCCTTTTATTTTATGTGAGGCTCTATTTATCCAATACCATGGGAGTCTCCACATGCCCTCTTGAGCCTTCCCAAGCTACTGAAGTGTAATGAAAATATTCCAGGGCTTTGTGGAATGCATAGCTCAGCACACCCATGACATTTCGCTGTCAGACACCCATCCTGTTGCACCTATCTTCAAAGTAATATGATGGGCACTACAGTTCACAGT
Organism: Erpetoichthys calabaricus; assembly: GCF_900747795.2. Lineage (NCBI taxonomy): Eukaryota > Metazoa > Chordata > Cladistia > Polypteriformes > Polypteridae > Erpetoichthys > Erpetoichthys calabaricus. The sequence goes on along the minus strand of NC_041396.2, from coordinate 61,537,770 downwards.
ACATTATACCTCCATGTCAACCTGTGTGTTGATATCATGATATTCCTTGTGATTCATGTTTGTGTGCTCATCCACACTAGGGGCATCTTTTTTAGTGTGTGCCAATTTGCATGAATGAAGCTTTCTTTAATATTAACTCACATAGAATCTTTGGGAAATGTTTGAATCTACGCACTACTTAATGTGTTGTAAGGCCATTCAGAGTTTCGTGCAAAATTCAAAAAATATTTGATTGTAACATACACAAATTATCACCATTGCATGGCTTCACTACATAGATGGATTAATTATATAAACATAAAAGTTTTGTTACAAATATTTCCACAACTCTGTCAGATCTATATCGTTTTACAAGTTAACTGTTATCCAGCATTTTCAAAAGATTCAGCCTTTTCCAGGATGTGTGATCTGATCTCTGTCAGACTGCCATCTTCTGGTAGCTCCTAGCGAACTAGGATAGCTTACAAGCTCTCCTTAATCTTGGTGAAGTTAGGAGTAGTTTCCTAAATTGGGAAAACTGGGAAAGTGCTTTTCCTACTACTCCTAAGAGGGGGACCAAATTTGTGTCACTTAGTTTCCTACTCTGAGGCACTTGATAAATACTGGCACTGAATTTGCTCATATGTAACATAAAGTTTGCTTTATCACTTCAAATGAATTACAGTACCTTACCATTCTTTTTAACAGTGCAGTGCAGACTTTCACCACTGGGCACTGAAAAGGGTACAAGTCTGACTTTAAAGGCTGTAAGGCCGAAATAAGTTACCACTAGAATAACAAGCAGAAGGGCAACAAGAGTCTGAGAAAAAAAAGATAATAATTAAAATTGCAGTAGAAAAAAAAAAAAGAAATAATGTTTAAATTTAGCAAAATTCACTTGAAGCTTAAGATGACTTGGATGAACATCAGACATTCCACATTAAAAAAAAATACAAGTTGTAGATAAATGTCCATTGTTCATGTGTTAACAACAACAAAACAACATTTATTTATATAGCACATTTTCATACAAATGATGTAGCTCAAAGTGCTTTACAGGATGAAGAAAGAGAAAAAAGACAAATACTAATTAACATAGAATAAAAGTAAGGTCAGATGGCCAGGCAGGACAGAAAAAAACAAACAAAAAAAAAAAACCTCCAGACGGATGGAGAAAAAAAAACAAAATCTGCAGTGGTTCCAGGTCACGAGACTGCCCAGAACCCTCATGGGTTAACAAGGGTTTTATTTAGGTGACTCCACTTTAACACTTCACAAAGACAGGCAAGTTAGCTTGATCAGATGTGTTCAGTGGTATATTCTCCCAGAGTTGATTTAAATCTTATGTCAAATGTTGCTTGGACAGGCTGTATTGTTACACCACCATGTGATGGAAAAAACAAACTCAAGAAGTAGATAGATAGAAGGATGGATGGATACTTCATTTCATCTCAAAAATCATTCTGAGAGTTATATTAATTGCAGTCCCATATATGAATTATAATAAACTGTATTATGTGACTAGCCACAATACATTCACCGTATTACAGGCCTATACCCTATATAAGAAATTTTCTTGCTTAGTATTTTTTGTTAATCTCAGTTTTGCACACTTAGCCCAGTTTTGTAACAAATTTGTTGCCATTCATAAGAGTGGGACAATTATTAAGATCAATATAAAAGTTGAGGGTAGGGCTGTGATTGGCTATGCTGCTTCACTCCTTCAGCATCTTGAGTTTGAATCCCAAACCTGTTTTTTGTCAATGTGGATCCTGCACCTTGGGTTTGTGACAGTCCAAGTTAACTTCTCCCCCCGATGTTGCTTCTGGGAGCCACTTGAACCCAAAACCGCCAAGAACATACCAACAGCTGATCTTGGCAAATGAGGACACAGTCAGCAAGGGGTTGGTGCAAGTGTCTGGAGCTTTTATTTGCAAAACAAAACAGTGTTCCACATCTCTTCAAAAAATAAATAATCCATATAATTATATGAAACACGAAGGTTAAAATATTCAATAAATAATCCAATAAAATCTAATTTAAAATACAGGCAGAATGTTCTTCTTTAAAAAAACAAGCCCCAATGCCCTTTCTAAAATGTGATATCTACTCAGCTTATCCGATCAGGATCTTCCAGCAAGAGGAGATGCCCACTGATAGGTGCAGTCATCCTTTAACACTAGAATCCCTGAAGCCTATGAAAAAAACTTGTAATCCTGGGCCACCTTAAATTCCTTTGCACCTCCTCATCTGCATATTTGTTTAGTAAAGGTGTCAAGCAGCCTACTATCATATCCCACCACCAATGCAACTGACATTCTCCCAGCTCGAGTCTCTTTATCTGGGTATGAGGTGTCTGGAGTTGTATAGAGTAAATAATATATCGTTATTTGGAATACATACATTTCATGTGAGTTCCATGTCTACAACGATCTGGGTAAATGTAGAATGACATGAAATGAGAGGGAAGAAATGTTAAACACATTAATAATGATGTGAAGTGTACAATGTGTGAAGACTTTAGTCAACAAGTTAGTGTAATGTATGGATGTTGTCACATAACCTAAAATGCCTGAGCAATTCTTAAATGACCTGTAATAGTATTTACTGCAGTCTGTATACAGTATTTTTACATTTGTATGCAAGAAGCTTATAAATACTTATTTTTTTTATACTTTTGTTACTGTTGTGTTGCTTAATTTACCAATAAAAAGTAGCTTAAGTATACTGTCATAATATTCAGTCTCAAGTTACTGATTTTGTTGCAATACTCAAAACAGTATTGTGTCTCTGACTATAGGTCTTTGAAATATTGTGATCTTCGTTTGATCAATTCAACTTATCTGATGAGGACCGCCTTGGAGCAGGAGCTGGGTTTGGCAGCATACCTTGTCAAGTCAGACATGCTAAGTAGCAAGATGGGACCAAATTACTTGTCTGAAAGTGACCCAGAGAAACTCAGCAGTACAGACAATGAGGATGAAGAGCTAGGGAATGATGGTGACCTGTTTCTTTGATTTATATTACAGTAAAATAATTTTTTAAAGGCAAAAAAGTGATGCTTTGAAATTTTTATCTTGCATTTTATGTAAATAGGTACAGTACAAAAACTTCTAATTACTTTGGAATCAGCCTGATTAGATTTAGCACAACCTTACTCAACTATTGTATACAAAAAGAACACAACTTGCAAGGCAATGATAATCAAAGACTGAAATATCTTTTCACCTTGTTAAATCATTTTAAAAAGGCACTAGAGACAGAAAAAGGTGATGGACTTCAGCATAGTGCGGTGCAGTACATTGACCTGCTGTCTCATAGCTAAAGAAGCTCAATTTTAATTCCTGGCTCTGTGAGTGATTTGTAGAGTTTGCCAGTTCAGTTCAGGTTTATGTGTTTTAGTTGCGAATGCCTGGTTTTCCTCTCATATTCTGATTATTAGGTTAATTGAAAACTCTAAAATGGCAATGTTAGCCAGTGTGAATGTGTGCGAGAATGCAAGCACTGAGCTGACTTTCTATCCAGGGTGCAGACATGCTGTGGTATCCTATAGCATTGGTAAAATAAAGCAAATTAGGTAAATGGGTCCAGGATTTTTTTTCATAAATCTATAGATTATTGGTAATTTTGTGTTGCTCCTATGAGGCTTTACTGTTTGGTTGATAGCTCCAACGGGATAATATTATTGAGTCATAGAATGTGATAGAATAAATCTATAAGATTATAATTTCAACTAAACTAATTAAAAACTGACTAAAATGTTAGCAGAAATTTAAAAATAACATGTAATACATAGAAGTATCCAGGTGAAAAACAAGCAAGAGAACATTGCACATCTTCATCTCCTGTCATTTTTATTTCTAAAATGACTTCCAATTTAGAATAAAATGCAACAATTGTGCAAGGTAAACTGCATATTGCAATAACTGATGTGGATGGACCAAAAGTTCAAATTTTTTTATTTACAAATTCAACTTACAATAGAGACATAGTGCAATATATATTAATTATTTTTTACAATATATAAATAAATACTTTATTTCAGATGGGTGAATGTCATTGACATCTGCAGTTTACTTACATTCTGAATTAACTCTTTTGGGAATACTGATTTGAATACATTTTTTTCTGTCCCTTAATACTCATAGCATTATGTACTGAGACATCTCCTGGTTTGGCAACAAACATAGTGGGAACCACAAGTCAGCCTCACCAAGTATCCAATTGTGAACATCCTACTAAAGACAATTGTGTCAGAGGAAAAAGCATTGAAAGCAGCACTTACTGTGACAAGCCAAATAATAGCAGGAGGTTTTCCAAATCTACCTCTTCAGGTTCATCTTCAGCTCAGAACTCAGTTATATCTCAACCAGTTCGACAGTGTTCCAGAGGAAAGAGTCTAAACCATCCACCTATAGTGTTTCTGCCAAAGGCAGTATATGATGTTATTACCTCAGTGGACAGCAGTGGACTCCCTAAATCAACATCCTTTCTTCCACATCACTTAGTCAACTGGGCAAGTTCTTTCCGCCCTTTGCTTAGCAAAATGATGACTTGTACTGAGCAATCTTTGTATTATCGACAGTGGACTGTTCCAAAACAAAGTCATATGGACAGCAATAACAGAGCAGAGGGAAGGACAGACAACTTTCATCCTCGAAGGCTACTACTGAGTGGGCCTCCACAGGTGAGATTTGTTTTGTGTGAGCACAAACCCATGCTGTATGTAGCTAAAAACATGAAGAACAAACACACCAAACTGTGATCAAGGTCATGGGGTGAAGAATACTTCATTCAATAAATAAATAAATTACACAACTGAAATCACTTTTTATGAAGTAACAGGGCTGCAGCAGTGTACCCCACATTCTAATAAGACTAATTAAATCAACATTTTCCTGTATTTCAATGTGCAGTTTGCTTTTCTTTCCATATTTTCCATTGAACCTGTTTAACCTGTGAATTTCCCATTGGGATTAATAAAGTATCTATCTATCTATCTAATCTAATTTAGGGTCATAAGGAACTATAGTTTATAATGGAAGCATCAAATGCCGGACAGCAACCAACCTAGAAGAGGGCACCAGTCCATTATAGAGCCACTTTAGAGTCACTGATTAACCTTGCATTACATCTTTAGGGAGAGTAATATAGAAATATACAGAGGAAAATAAACCCAGACTCATTTTATTCATTTGTGTTTTACCATTAAGCATTGTGCAGGTGGTGATAGAATGGTATATTTGGCATTAATGTATTTAGCTCTTCGACAGAATATTTTATTGATTTGAAATGTTTTTCTCTGGTCATCAGTTGTAGATATTTTGAAAGATAAAGATTCAAGGAGTAAGACATTAGTATGTATTTGGTATGAATAATTTAGTTTAAAAATACAGATTTTTTTTGTTGTCCAATTTTTAGTGCATCATGCTACCATTACTGTAGCTTCAGTATTTTGTTAATAGGCTGCTAAAACACATGGCACTGTTGCCACAGGTTGCCAATCTGGAGACAATATGCTCCATATTAAAAAGTCTTCACTGAAAAAACCCAGTGCAACACTGAAGCTCTCTCTTTGTTCAACATAATGAACTAAAACCTTGAATAACTGTACGTGTAGTCTTGTGTTTGTAGGGTCCAGTTTTCAGGCCAACAATACTTTTTAAATCTTGATCTGGTTCACAGGTTTTGGATCTGATGTCATTCTTCTCCTGTTAGAAATATCTGGAAATTCTTGCTTAGACTTATTTATCTTGCAAACTTTTGGTATTAATAGTGGTTCTGAACTTTTCAATATCAACTCTCTTGCATTTTCTCAAAAACACGCTCATCTACTGGTCCATTTTAACAAAGTCATACAGCCAGCAGGCAATTTAGAGAGCTGGTTTGGATGCTCATAGCTGACAAAACATCATTAAATTAATTTATCTTTAACATACATATTAAAACACTTATAAGTCACAGCTGTCTCAGCCCATAATTTTAAAGAACTATGTGAAAAAAACAGTGGAAAAATGGGGCAGTAGCTACAGTATAGCTGCTGCCTGATGCCTCCATAGACCAGGGTTGGTTTCTTGGCCAGGTCGCAGTGTTTGTGGAGGTGCACATTCTTTCTGTGTCCATATGTATTTTTTCCCAATATGTCATTTTTCTCAAATTACCTAAAGACTTGTGTGTTAAATACCTGTGATTTGTCTTCAAGTGAGTGAGTGTGCATTTATATCTTTGTGTGCTTTGAGGTTCACTGGCATTCCAGTTTTGCATCTGATGATGATACACTTCAATTCCTTCTTAGCATTCAGTGGAAAAGACATACCAAAAAATAAACTGATCAATGAATGATTTATTGTGAATACACTATTACTGTTATTTTATTTTAAAATATGAGCGTTTTTCATTATGAAAAGGATAAAAAGAAAGAAATCTAATCTGTTTCAATGTTTTTTATAGGTTGGAAAAACAGGTGCTTATTTGCAGTTTCTGGGTATCCTGTCACGGATGCTGATTAGACTTATGGAAGTCGACATTTACGATGAAGAAGAAGTAAATTTAAGTAAGTTGGTATCTGTACCAAACAAAATTGATAAACAGCATTATAGTTACAAGTGTAATCACCGAATCCATTAGGTAGCTCTTAATCTTGGGTTTTATTTGAAAAACATCCAATTACCCTTTATTTATTGACTAAAATATATATAAGACATTGCAACCATTCTCAGAGTAGTCATTTAAATAGACAATTTTGCCTTTTTGCCAATAGGACCTTTACCCTTCTCTCTCTGCTCATTGAAATGTGTTGTGTCTAACATTACAGAGTTACCATAAAGTCTGCAAATTCCGTTACTATCTTAAATACTGGAGTTAATATTTTAAATGAGAGGGGACTAGAAAATAAATATGATTCAAAACTTGTATAATTTTCTTTATTGGGAGAACAAAACAGTCTTAGCCAGAGCTACAATAAGCCAAGGAATTAAAGAGAAAGAGAACAAAACAACAGTCCAAAACTGGGAATCAAGAAAAAAAATTTGTCAGAATCAAAACACAAACATAAATTCAGAGTTAAGCAAGAAGAGAAATCTTTAGTTAAAAAGTAAATAATCCAAATGTTTTTGTAACAGTGCTTCAAGGGTTTATCCTTCAAACTTGGATAAAATATGACCCCACAAGCTGAGGTTTAAACTCTTGATCTAATGCGGTCAGGGTCACAATTGGAGTCATGGTGTTAGCACTAGGTGGGAGGTTATTTACTTCCTTACATGTGAAGACATCAGAAAAATGCAAGTTGAGATCATCTGCTATATCCATTGCTCCTCAGTTGTCTCAACACTAAAAAGATTATCTCTGTTTATCCCTATTAGACTTTACCGCATGTGCACAAAATTTGCTCTAACCATTTTAGTTGTGCATCCATACTCTGCAAAAACACTGAGAATTGTATTATATTATAGTCATTTGACCCTAGAAGTTCAATTACCTCTACACCCTCAGTTTTATTCTGGTTATTACAAAACAGTAAATCTAGACAGGCTTCACCCCATGTTGGTGCTTTAACACCACTCCTGCTCTTGTACTCCACTATTTACTTTTATTTCACATAATATTTGGGTAGTTAAATTGACCCATGACTACAATATATCCCTGTAAACTTGCCTTATTATCTAATGACAACTGGATCCACTCCACTCCACTCCTTCCAGGAAGGACTCCCACCTGTGCACCCGAAATGCAAAACACTGTGTGAGACTGTATCTTGACCAAATCCGTGCTTTAGTCCTGATAGGACTTTCACTAAAACAACCTCTCTCATTCAGGACACTGGTTTGAGGTCGTCCATTGGGGCTCCTCATGCCTACATACTACCTCAGAGCCTTCAGAGACACTATCCAGCTTCAGAAGGACCTGCAAACAGTTTGACCCTTACAATTCGGGTCTTAATACCCCCAAACAGTGTGCATGCTTTGCCTTGCACCTTGCAACGGTGACATACCTAACTGTGTCTAGAGTCTCCTCATGTAACAAATTAGGGGTGCGCAGTATCTATCTAAAGAACAGCTCGGAGAGATCCACAATTTCTCTGCTGCAACGCAGGCCAGCCAATCTTCCTTCAGCTCAGTGACTCTGAGCCTGAGGTGGTGGGTCCACTGGCATCTCCTGCAGACACAGCCTTCAAGGTGGGCCGACTCTTCCAACACCCAACAGGTCTTGCATTGCACTGGCCTCGGATTTTTAAAATTTGCCTTTGGATTAATAAACTACTTAGCCCTTTTTATTAAATTTCAGTGGTTTAACTTACATCATTAAAATGAATAAATTAACAGATTAAAGAACTGCCTGTCGTATGTCATTCTTTGAAGCAATTAACTTCATTTTTCCCTGTCTGTTTTCCTAACTTCACACCACTCTTATTACTTCTTTGCTTTGAAGCTCTCCAGCTACACCATTTGTATTTCTTCCTTTTAATTAACCCTTACACTGTCACTTTCTTAATTGCGCTAACTTTACTGACTGCTAAGATCTGTTCTATCAAGTTAAACATTTTACACACTTCTTCCTCTTAACTGAGAAAACACGCTTACTGAATATTCACTGCTAGTTACTTACTTATTCACCTGGATGTTTCTACTGCCACTTGTGCCTGATCAGCGCTCTCTAACTAGGTGCCCGTCTTCATACTGTGGATCTACTCTTCTAACCGCTTTGAAGTCAGCCGCCTACCTGTACTTTAAGTAAATGCTTTTTTTCTAAGGAATAAACATGCATATCTGTCTACAAACACTAATGTGTTACTACTTTAGTGCCATATAATCGCCAATTTTTTTTTTTATGTATGAACACTTCATCTCACATAGGAAACACTGTTACTTCAAACTATTCGATGCTATTGTTACTTCAAGCTATTCAATGCTACGATGCCAGTGATTTACTTCCAAACTTGCTGGTGGTACCTTTCTGCTTTCTGCCCTGTCCAACCTCGCCTCACCAGCACTAATTTTGAATGCAAATAACAAAAACATGTACAAGTAACAGATAACTTTCCAAATATTTCCCCAAACACTCTTGTCAGTGCGTCAGTACATCTCAGTTTCCAACCACGTCTCATGACCAAATAATCACTCTAAACCAAGTAAAATATATGTACTTGTGAATGTGACAATATTAATGCGACTATTTCACACACCCTTATATGTCATTAGATGTTTTGAGGTCACCCAAATCCCACATACTACTGGACTTTGCAATTCCAGTTACATAATGAGAATATTTTTTCATAAACCTAAACCTTGTATTTATATACTAGACATTAAGCCCGTTACAATAACGGGCGCTAGAATAGTAGTGCATAAACATTAGTAGAAACAGTCTATATTAAATGGCAAAGGACCATCTATTTTCTGTTACAGTAATACTGGCTTGTATGTGGCTCCAATATGCGTCACTGTACTGTGTGCCTTTAATTTTCTCTCACAGTAATACGTCTCTCCAGCAAGTATTTTAATCTGTGCTGGCATGCAGCTGATTATTGTATGTATGGCGTCTCCCCAGCAACAGATTTTATGTGTGTGAAAATAAATCTACTTTTAAAAGTCATCCGATTGTAATATCATGAAAATTCGTATATTTTGGAAAACACTTTACACTTTACCGGGCCAAGTTTGTTAATCGCAAATCTGACATCCTCAGAGTGAACACTTGCACAAAAACAAACACTAATCCCACCTCTCTGGGGAAGCTGGTCTCAGTACCCGATTGGATTTTTTGTGCGTTATGTTTTAGGTCTTACCTCATTTACCAAAATCCGATTGGATCGGCCGCGCAATATTTTATAGGTCCCGCCCTCTCTGTCTTGTGTGACGCATCAGGCGGCCTTTGAAGCATCGCACCGTGCCCCGCGCATGCGCACTTCACCAGAAGACACACACAAACGAACACATGGACGCACACAGGGATTTTATTAAAGAGGATATATTTATATTTTGTGTAGCCATTTGAAATTAAAAATATTTTAAATTAACTTTATCTTTAGATGAGTAACTGCAGAAGTGAACTTCAACAGTATAATTTTTTTTTACAGGATCTAAATACCAAATACTAATATACAATAGTGAAGAAAAGTTTTGGCAATGACACAAATGTTGTCTTTTGCAAACTTTACTGCTTCAGCATGTTCAGATTATTTTTTTACGTTTATGTGGTATACTGAAGAACAATTATAAACATTTCATAAGTTTCAATGGCTTTTATTGACAAATACATCAAATTTATGTAAAGAGTTAATATTTTCATTGTTGACCCTTCTGCTTTATAATTTCTGCAATCTGCTCTGGCATGCTGGATATCAGCTTCTGGGCCAAATCCTGACTGATGGTGATCCATTCTTGCCTTTTTAGTGCTTGGAGTTGATCACAATTTGTGGGATTTTGCTTGTCCAGAATTGAGAATTGGTGACATGTTCACAATGGGATTAAAATCTGGGGAGTTTCATTGCCAAAGGTCCAAACTTTTAATGTAATGAACGCTGAGCCACTTTTGCCTTGAAATCATGGTGCTCCATCATATGGAAAAATACACAGATCATCACCAAATTGCGCCTGGATTGTTGGGAGAAGTTGCTCTTGGAGAATATTTTGATACCATTCTTTATTTATGGCAATGTTTTTGGACAGAATTGTGAGTGGGCCCAGTTCCTTGGATGAGAAGCAACCCCTCTCCTGGATTGCCTCAGGATGCTTCACTGTTGGCACGACACAGGACTCATGGTAGTGTTCACTTTTTCCTTCTCCAGACAATCGATTTTCCAGATGTCCCAAACAGTCGGAAGGAGAATTGATCTGAAAAAAATAACTGCACCAATCTTCTGCTGTCCAATCCTTGTACTTCCTGCAGTCTGTCCTTGATGTTTTTCTTGGAAAGAAGTGGCTTCTTTGCTGCCCTTCTTGACACAAGGCCATTGTCCAAAAGTCTTTGCCTCACTGTGCGTGCAGATGCACTCACACCCACTTGCTGCCAATACTGAGCAAGGCCGGCACTGGTGGCAAAACGATTCTGTAGCTGACTCCTCACGAGTAGATGGCCCTGGTGCTTGCTAGACACTTTTAGCTGATCATTTTGTACCAAAATAAGTAAAAGTAGGTTTTTGTGATAAAGTTAACTTTTTGTGCTAATAAAGCTCTTTGCAATGAATTAATATTAATATGCATCTGATCACTCTGAACAATAATATGGAAACAATATGAATTGCCATGGGCGGCACGGTGGCGCAGTGGGTAGCGCTGCTGCCTCGCAGTTGGGAGACCTGGGGACCTGGGTTCGCTTCCCGGGCCCTCCCTGCGTGGAGTTTGCATGTTCTCCCCGTGTCTGCGTGGGTTTCCTCCGGGCGCTCCGGTTTCCTCCCACAGTCCAAAGACATGCAGGTTAGGTGGATTGGCGATTCTAAATTGGCCCTAGTGTGTGCTTGGTGTGTGGGTGTGTTTGTGTGTGTCCTGCGGTGGGTTGGCACCCTGCCCAGGATTGGTTCCTGCCTTGTGCCCTGTGTTGGCTGGGATTGGCTCCAGCAGACCCCCGTGACCCTGTGTTTGGATTCAGTGGGTTGGAAAATGGATGGATGGATGAATTGCCATCACAAAAACTGAAGCTGCAAATTTTACAAAACACAACATTTGTGTCACTGCCAAAACTTTTGGCCACTACTGTAAGCTGTATGACCAGAGTGAGCAGATTTTCAGAAGTAGAAAATTATACAGTGAAACACTCAGAAGAAGTAATTGTTGTTCACAGTGCATAAGCTAAACTATTAGTTACTGCAATCTTTTTTTCATATATTTTTCTTTAAAAGTTTTAAATTAATTTAATGATTCATTGGTTTATAATTTTACAGTTTATAATTTATCTTGATTACACCTGTCATAAACACATAAATAATTTTTCATATTTGTTTTGTGATTTAATTGTCATGATTTATTGTCACAAGCACCACATTTTTGTTATTCTGTTTTTTGTCTGTGCTACATGGTTGGTAGGCCTGTGATATCCATGCCATTTGATTTGTTGACATCATGGCAGCTATATTGTATAATATTGATGCACAATCAGTGTCAGAACTTTGTTACAAAATAAATGAAGTATCTAGTGAGAGATACATTTTGAGCATAATATTAATCTGAAGAGTTCTCATAATAAAGATTTACTGAACTTTTTCACTTTGACAAATTATTATCGACTGTTTAGTAAAATTACCTGGGCAATGTCGGACAATTCTTGTGTGACCTCAAAACATCTCTGTCACTCCATTTGAATAAAGTGTGACGGTGCAGGTCGGCTCCACACTACTGTTTCTCACCGGAAGACTCCAGAACTCAACACTGTCAATTACGTAATTGGATGAGCTTGGCAGATGAGAACAAACACACACAAAGCAATGGGTAGGTGCAAAAGTGCACTAGTGCTTTCACTAAAAGCATTACAAAAATCAAAGTGTTCAAAAGATGCAGTGCTTAAAATGTCAGTAAATAAATAATCTATAAAATAAAATGCGCTGTTAAGGTTAATAAGTAGATAATCCATTAAAAATGAGGTTTAAAAAAAAAACTGCAGGAAACTCATTTAAAATCCACAAGCCATAGTGCCTTCCTTTAAAACTGATGTCTCTTCGCCTTATCCTACTCAGATCTTGCAGCCCTGAGAGACGTCAACCAACAGGTGCAGATACCCATTTCATCTGGCCTGTGTCCCCGCCACCAATCCCACGGTGTCCATGGGCAACCACCAAGCCCTGTTCCACCTAAACTGCTGCCAATCCTGGCTCCATCCGGCGTGGGTGCTCTGTACTCCCATCACTGCCATTGGCTCAACCCAGTAAGAGCACCTCCAGAGTGTAATGGTCACTCCTGCTCCCGAGTCTCTCAACAGGAGCAACCCACAGCCCCCTCCTGAGGGATGGCCACACGCTCCTCCTTGGGGATCTACTCCTGACCATCTGCTTCAGCTCCCTAAACCAGCTTGCCTCCTTTCTCTCTCTCTCTTTCTCTTTCCTGCCTGCTTTTTCTCCCGTCCTTTAACACTAGAATTACCAGAGCCTATGAAAAAACTCGTAGATCCGTCCCACCTTAAATCACTTCTTAAATCCGTTCGCACCTCTCCTCCAGCGTCCTTTGTCCTCTAAATGTGCCGATAAAAACAAGCTGCAAGCAGCTGGCTATTCCATCCCCCCACCGACTTAGAACGTGCACGAACTTCTCCCAGCTCATGCCTTGATTGATTATCTGGGAGTGAAGTGGAGTTTTAGAGTGGAAATAATAGATTGTTATTTGGAACACACGCATTTCATGTGTGTTCCATTTCTACAGTAATCTGTGTAAACACATTTTTAAATCAGAAATTTTTTTCCATATTCTAGTAATAAATGACAAAATGTAGGCATAAACTATATAATGTATGAAGCCTGAAGTCCAAATATCAAAGAAACACTTTCACAAAAGGTACAAATATAACAGAACAAGTGCGCTTTTATTCAAATATATAAGTGCCGTGGCGCAACGTTTTCAGCTGCTGACTGGGAATCAAAAGGTCACGAGTTCGATCCCGCACAACTCCGTTTTGAGAAGTGAACTGCTCTTATTCTTACTATTTTAGAATAAAAACATTCATTTTATTTCAGTCTGTAACAGCCGGTGTAACTTATGATACTCGTAAAGGTTAGCTTTTTGGTTTTTTTTTTTTATTCAGTTTCATTCTCTCCATTCTACCCTACTCCCCCTCCCCATCTGACACTGCTGTTTTCACATAAAGACGCGCTATAGCTCGAATGTTATTTATTTGGATCACATAAAGACGCACTATAGCTCGCATATTATTTATTTCGCCAACGCTACACCTTCCAGATCTAAACACTAGCATGGTGTATGTGCCCAAAAAAAGTCTAACTGCATTCTCATACCATTGCTCGCGTACTAAAGTGTCAGCAGGTATGTTCTGTGACATTACACATGTAATTTGTGAGCATGCCCTTGACAATCAAACAGAGGAAGCTCTGCAGTTCACTTGTGCCTTTATGCTGTAGATCTGGCTCTTACATACAAAGGACGGTGCATGTGTCTAAAACATTAACATTTATATGTTACTTACATGAAAGCCAGATCTAATGATATTTACCTATTTACCTTGAGTTATTTACTTACATGATGAGGGTTCTACATCGGATCAAGAATGTACTTTTGCGATCGCTGTACTTTGTATATGTACATGGGAAGCTCTGCACTCGTGACTATATGCTGTAGGAAGTAAGTAAATAAATAAAGGTAAATCAAATGTTATTTACCTTGAGTTATTTACTTACATGATGATGTTTCTACATCGGATCCGGCTTTTATGTAAGTAACATATAAATGTTAATGTTTTGGGCACATGCACCGTCCTTTGTATGTAAGAGCCAGATCTACAGCGTAAAGTCACGAGTGCAGAGTTTCCCATGTACATATACAAAGTACACGATGGCAAAAGTGCATTCTTGATTCGATGTAGAATCGTCAGCATGAGTTGAGTGTACCTCTGTTATAGCACATCTATGTGAAAACAGCAGTGTCAAATGCGTGAGGTGCGGGGGGGGCGCAGTTGAAAAATTGGGAACATGAACACAGCTGAGAGAATAACAGAATAGAAAAAAACAAAGCTAACCTTTACAAGTATAAATTACATCGGCTGTTACAGACTGGAATCAAATGTATGTTTTTATTCTAAAATAGTAAGAATACGAGCAGCTCAGTTCTCAAAACGGACTTGGCCGGGATCGAAGCCGTAAAACTCAGCAGCTGATACCGTTTCGTCACCGAAGCGGTCGTAGCAATTGCATGTCAATGTCGCAGGTAAACGCGGGTTGTTTTTCTGCAGCTATATTTTTGAATAAAAGCGCATTTGTTCTGTTATATTTGTACCTTTTGTGAAAGTGTTTCTTTGATATTTGGAATTCAGGCTTCACACATTATATAGTTCATGTCTACATTTTGTCAATTATTACCAAAACATGAAAAATGTTTCTGTTTTAACGATGTGTTTACATAGATCGTTGTAGACACGGAACACACATGAAATGCATGTGTTCCAAATAACGGTATAGTATTTATAAAAGGTGTCATTGTTCTTGACTTCTCACTCTATACAACTCCAAGCAACTGACACGCAGGTAAACAGATTTGAGCTGAGAAAACTGTGCGGGGTGGGGGATGTGATAGTAGGCTGCTTATCAACACATTTGCAGGACAAAAGACGCTAACTGGAGAAGTGTGAAGCAGTTTAAGGTTGGACGGATCTACGAGTTTTTCCGTAGGCTCTGGTAATTCTAGTGTTAACCTCCTCTTTATTCATCTCTTCGTTTTTTACTCTCCTTGACTCGTGCAGGCTCTTTTTAAATCTGCATAACTGGGTGCAGTTGTGGGAAGCCGCTCCCTCCATGGCATCATTGAGGCACCTGACTTACCCACAACAGGCCAACCAGTGCCTACACTAACTGCTGAACAAAACGCACTTACTCACCTTCGCACCTGCTTGGCGCCTGCACAGGCGCGATTGTTTGTTTAAAACCAACTCAGCGCCACGGACCACACGTCACATGAAGCAGTTAGCCTGAACCTCTGTCTAGATGTTCCTAATGGGCATGACAACATCAGAATGGGACATTTAATGTATCACAGTACTCTAAGTTGTCTAGTTCAACCCAAGTCTTTAGTCCACATTTTCAACATAATATTGTATCACATACTCCAAGTCCTGGCAGACTTAGATGACTGTCTACTTCTTTCAGAATTTCAGTGTTTTTAAATTTCCAATGTGCCTTAAATTTCAACCTCATCTCAAGATGTGGGGGAAGGGGCAGATAGCTCTGTTAAAGTATATTTACTGCATAAATCCTGGTTCCATATATGGCTTGTTTAGGCCTTTCAGCAGTTTAAGGATAATTCCTGCCATTGGCCCAAGAAAAGAGTTTAGGTTTTTTGAACATGTATTTTACCTTTAAAAATTTTTCAACTATTTTTTAAGAAATTTAAGATAGGCCTCTCTATTTCACAGCCACAAGTAATCTGTCCAAGCTGCTGGCACATTGTTCAAATCAAATCCTGTAAGACAAACTCCTCACTTCTTGATCAGTTATGTAGCTGTGGGTCAGTTGGTGACACTTATAGTGTGGACCAATACAATCACTGATTTAAACTTACTATAATTGATCGATTCTGATGTGTTTTCTTTATCCTTTACATTTTTATTTTTTTACACAAAGCACCTGCATAACCATGTGGAAATCTTATGTTCTATATTTAAGTGGTATTTTTATAACCAAACTGAAGGCCACAGGTGTTACCTGTTCATTTTTTATTAACAAAATTAAATTCTATAGGCTTATTTTGCAGTGACAGCAACAATTCTAAAATAAATAAAATCCCCTTAATATATACTTTTTTAAAAGTAATAAAATATATACAAAAATGCTCCAGCAGAGCCCCGTGACCCTGTGTTAGGATATAGCAGGTTGGATAATGGATGGATGGATGGATATATCCATTATACATTTGACATAAAAGTTCTTGTCACAATTATAAGCTAGAATTCTAATAAAATGATCCAGTTAAACAAGACAAAATACAAAAATGCTTAATAAGTTTACCTGAAGGTGGTAGTAAAAGTGACGCTGACAGCTGGTCCTGGAAGAAAGCGTTTCAGGGTGGCCAAACTTAACACAAGGTGCCAGGTTCACGCCAGTAGTTTTGGCGAAGTAGCTGCCGTGAAGCTGAGACACACGTAAGAGAGAAGCTGGCTTTCAGGCAGGAAAGAGCAGGGGTCGCTGGAGGAACAAGCCACTATGCTACGAGCATGGGGGTAGTGTTACAGGTTTCGTGCAAAACTAATAACCTTTATAGGAGTTTTTGAGGAGGCCAACAAGATGCAGACACATCTAGCACACTATGTAAAACAGAATATGATACCCTAGAGCAGTGGTTCTCATACTGTGGGGTGGAGGGGGTGGGGCGGGGCGGAACCCCCCTAGGGGGGCGCAAAGTAACAAAAAGGGGGGTGCAAAGATGTAAAAAAAAGAAAAACAAGAATCAAAAATATGAAAAATACATCTGTTGAAACCAAAACAAATTAACTTAAACTACATTCTGATACCAGAAAAATAAATATAGAGTTAGATAAATGTCGATAAAAGTTAAATAGGTATAATAAAATATGCATCTATGATATATCATTAATTAAAAAAGAACAAATTGGTATTAGTGGGCTCCTTTCAAAAAAACCTTAGGGGGGCGCGATTAAAACTGTTATGAAAACTCAGGTCGCAAATACTTAAAGGTTGAGAAACGCTGCCCTAGAGCATCAGAAACGATTGGCTGCTGAGGAGCTTACAGTTGTATAAAGGCAGTGGAGTAAACTCTAGAAAGCGGTCTGTCTTTGAGCTGAATCTATACTGTAGAGGTTTGCTGGTGACAATACAGATAAAGAGAAGACCCTCCGATTACTTACAGTGGGGAGGACATCAGCAAAGAAAGATGGAGAGAAGCTAGGGAGTTTGTGCTGGTAAAAACCGCAAGGAACTGTAAATAGTATTTATTTTGTGTTTAGACATAAGGTCATTTTTCAACCTGCAGATTTCAGAGTGCAGAACTTGTATATATTGTAAATAGAATCACAGTTTTCTGCCCCATGTATTTATTGCTTTTTTTTCACCCAAGAGGGTGTGGAAACTAGCTTTGTGTGTTTTTTTGCAGGTAACCCAATTTTTAAGTATTTATAGTTTTGCACGTGAACAATAATCATTTTGCAAGAAAGGACATTATTTTGTATTTTCACAAGTCTATGTTGCCTTTATCTCACATACCTCAGGTTTCAACTCAGTAATGATCTACTAGATAGTTAGATAGATAGACGGAGCCTATTACCAAAGTTGTGCAACAGGTTCAACGACATAGGTTTCCACAATACCAAAACTAACTTTATCAAAATCACCTGTTTTGCATTTGAGATTAACTGAAACTTCATTCTGGGTTGCTTCCTACCTTATGCCCAATGCAGCTGAGATACCCTATGTCATTAAATTGGACAAAGTAGGTTTGAAAATGGGTGAATGGGTGCACATTTTAATTTATAATAGTCATTTAAAGAATTAAAATGTGATTTATATGTGTGTTTCATTTTAAAGATTTATTGACATGCAGTTTGATGAAAACAGGATTACCTCCTACATCTTGAATTATATTTCTTTCAGATGTAAAACAAGACAACATTCAGTTTCACCATTCAACTGCAAGGTGGCCTGATTATGACATAATGAAGACAATGCCTTTTGACTACACAGTTCATGACCCTAAATTTGAAGATGCAAGTCCTATTTATTCAGAAGATCTTATAATACGTACTGAAGGTTAGTACCATTTCTTAGTTTAATTCAGCTTCCTAGCGAAATTTATAAAAAATACTTTACTTGTACAAATAAAGAGTAACAAAATTATGACAATTGTTTTTGTTTTGTAATGCCTTTTATTTTGTCTGCCACACTATGTTCATCTGACTCAAATGCTCACCTCGTACAGCAACACCACTGTTACTATTTTAATCTCATCTTGCAAAGCTGAAATTTGTGATATCTGTAAGTCTCTAAAATGCTTTGCTTCGTTGTTGTGTGCATTATTTAAGGTTACATTTTATCTTCAAGTAAATATTTTAAGAGCAGTCCTGAACAGTAAGTATTGTAGTTAAGATCTTAACATTAATCAGAAATAGCTGTTGTCACATACTAAATTCAGTAATTCAAAATAATTACAAACTCAATCATCATATCATAATAAATGAGTGCAGAAACATTTAGTATTAAGGCACAAAGAATATAGCAGTGACTTATAACATTGTGCTATGAAGAGTTTACAGACAAAGTGACACTAAATCCTTTTCCTCCAGAATCACTTAATGCTGTCTATTTCACTGTTTTTTCCACGTCAGTAACATGGACTTGTTTACCCATACATACTGGGGTAGTGAACAGAAAGAAAGATGTCTTGTATTTTTTATGAAATTATCCTATATTTATTCTTGGTTCTTAACATAAACAAAATCAATTATGGAAACACAGGTACGCAAAAAAAGCAGATATCTTAAACAGAGGTGTAACTTGAAAATAAAAAAAACAGTAGAAAATGAACTAATGGTGTGACATTTAAGTACACTCAGGGACTTAGTTAACTTCTTCAAAACTGAAAAATTAAAAAATTTTGTTTAGATAATTCATTAATGAGTCAGTTATCTCATTTTGTTTATTAAATATTATTTTCATAGTGAGTTACTGTACATTCAAAAATAACTGATACATAAATGCAATTATATGTGTTAGTAAAGTATATAAAATATTTGCTTAAGAACATTTTACAATATCATGCATTTAAAAAGTGAACCTAAAAAGGCTTGTACTGGCTCAATTAGCTTTCATGGACAGCAGAACTCAAGTGATGTAAATATCGATTGATGCATTATTGATAGTTGTTGGTTGTGGAGGGTTCATGGCCAATTGTAGTTCATATTTCCTCAAACGTTATATTTTTGAAAGAAGTGCCTGACAGAGTGGTAAAATCTGTGTTGAAGTCTTAAGTAGCTGAAATTGTTAACTGTGATGGACCTTGATGGATAGCAATGCATTGTAGCTCTTTGCAAATAAACTGTAGTGTCATTGAAATATTGAACTGTTTTAATCTGCACATAATGCAGCCATGAAGTTTTTTAGCCTAGCTTAAATACTGACAGCATGTTTATTTCCTGTATGCATAATGAGTCATATAGTCATGCTTAGGGAGCTTGTTTCCTCTTCCATTTTATTGTAAACTAGCAAAATACCCACGCTTCGCAGCGGAGAAGTAGTGTGTTAAAGAGGTTATGTAAACATATATATACATAAACATATATACATATATATACATATACACATATCTACATATACATACATACACACATACATACATATATACATATATATATATATATATATACACACACATACATATATATATATATATATATATATACACACATACATACACACATATATATATATACACACATACATATATATATATATATATACACACACACACACACACACACACACACACATATATATATATATATATACACACATACATACATACATACATACATACATACACACACACACACATATATATATATATATATATATATATATATACACACATACAGACACATATATATACATATACATATTTACATATATATACACATATATATATACATATCTACATACACATATATCTATCTGTCTATCTATATCTATATCTATATATATATGTCATACTAAGAAAGAACCAGCTGAATGAGTTCTACAATCATATCAACACAATATTCCCGGCAATCCAGTTCACAATGGAAAAAGAAATCAACCGACACATCAGCTTCCTGGACATTTACATCAAAAGAAATAGTGACGCCACCCTGACCACAAGTGTTTACCGCAAACAATGCTACGCAGACAAGATTTTACACTTCTCCAGTAACCACCCGGTATCTCATAAACGGAGCTGTGTGAAAACCCTATTCAAACGAGTCCACACTCATTGTAATACCAAGGAAACAAAAATTAATGAGAGGCGCTATCTCTTCCACCTTTTCACCTCGAACGGATACTCAAAAACATTCATTAATCGGAGTCTACACAGCAGATGCCAAAGGAAGCAGCATACAATCGACTTAAATCAGAACCCCCACCCCACCTGGCATTCACTCCCCTATCACCATAATG
This sequence comes from Erpetoichthys calabaricus, assembly GCF_900747795.2. NCBI lineage: Eukaryota > Metazoa > Chordata > Cladistia > Polypteriformes > Polypteridae > Erpetoichthys > Erpetoichthys calabaricus. The sequence goes on along the minus strand of NC_041396.2, from coordinate 61,516,982 downwards.
TGTCAGAAGGCACTGCACGCACCCTGACCAAGTGGGGCATCAGAATAGCACATAAACCCACAAACAATCTGCGCACGGTCCTGTTTAATGCTAAAAACAAGAAATCGACAGCCGAAACACAAAACACAGTTTATAGTATTCCATGAAATTCTTGCTCTGCGGTATACATAGGACAAACGTCAAAAAGAATCTCAAAATGTGTACAGGAACATCGCAACGCCGTCAGGAGAAAGGACGCACTATCTTTGATATATGCACATACTAAATCGAGAGGACACACATTCAACTGGGACAACGTAAAAGTAAAATTTAAGGCCAGTACTAAAAGTGCCAGAGAGTTGGCCGAGTCTTGGCTATCAGATGAAAACGCCATCAACAGACACTTGGACATAAATCCAGCATATGCCAACTTAAGAAGGACATGCACACAATAATTAAACTATACAACCCCCCCACCACCCCCCCCCCCCGATCATACTGACTTAGTCACCTCCACCCACCCCCCACTGAATGTGTTGCTATATATTGCCTTTGATTCTTGTAAGGCTAAGCATTATCCTCTGATGAAGACCCCTGATAGGGGTTGAAAGCTCAGGAATAAAAAAAAAAAAAAAAAAAAAAAATATTTTATAATACGTGATTCTTTTTTCTCCCTTCGTGGATCTCCAGCTGCAAATATATATATATATATACACACATACATACATACACACACACAAACATATATATACATATACATATACAGTGGAACCTCTAGATACGAGTTTAATTCGTTCCAGCACTGAGCTTGTATAGCGAATTTCTCGTATCTAGAACAAACTTCCCCATTGAAAATAATGGAAATCCAGTTAATCCGTTCTGCACCCCAAATATATTAACATAAAAATCAATTTTCCTAACAAATAACACTGATAAATTATATATACTGTAGTCTACCTTTAATAAATAACACTGGTAAATAATATAACTGATTATTAAAAGAATCAAAACAGGTGTCCAAAGTGCAGTAGAGCATTCAATAAATCTTTAAATAAATAATCCTTAAAACAGTTGTGAAGTGGAGGTTTAAAATACACAAGAATAACAATCCTTTAACACGAGGTTAAAACGTCAAAAGGATGCCGTCTTTAAAAAACAGATGACAATCCCTGGTGCTTCTTCTCTGTTAGCGTCTCACCTGCGGGCTCTGCAACAGGCAAGACACTCTTAATGCAGCTGACCTTCTCTACACCGTCCTGCTTCAGCTGTTTGGCTCGCCTGTTCAGCTCACTGTTCAGCTACACGCGAGCCTGCAGTCACTCACTCGCCCTGCCCGCCCGCGCTCGCGCTCTCTCTCTCTCTCTTTTCTTTTACTTTTTCTCCCCCTTAACCGGCTCGCGCTTCTCTATATATGCGGGGAGGACATGGCAGCTGCAGCCCATCAGCCACAGGAACAATCATGGATGTGGGCAGTTTCCCACCTGTGCACTTAAGTGAGAAACGCAGACACCGCAGATCGCGGCTCGCAACTGCTACCACGCCCCCTCGCTAAGCCGCGAGCTATACCCACAGCCTGGCTCGTGGCTCGTTACGCGAACCAATGCTCGTATTTAGATCTGAATTTTTCACTCATACTTTCCTCGTATTTTGAATTTCTCGTATACAGAGGTGATCGTATCTCGAGGTTCCACTGTATATACATATCTACATATACACATATCTACATTATATATACATATATATATATATATATATATACACATACACATACACATATATATATATATATATATATATATATATATATATACACATATATATATATATATATATATATATGTATACAGTAATCCCTCCTCCATCGCGGGGGTTGCGTTCCAGAGCCCCCCGCGAAATAAGAAAATCCGCGAAGTAGAAACCATATGTTTATATGGTTATTTTTATATTGTCATGCTTGGGTCACAGATTTGCGCAGAAACACAGGAGGTTGTAGAGAGACAGGAACGTTATTCAAACACTGCAAACAAACATTTGTCTCTTTTTCAAAAGTTTAAACTGTGCTCCATGACAAGACAGAGATGACAGTTCCGTCTCACAATTAAAAGAATGCAAACATATCTTCCTCTTCAAAGGAGCAAACAAATCAATAGGGCTGTTTGGCTTTTAAGTATGCGAAGCACCGCGGCACAAAGCTGTTGAAGGTGGCAGCTCACACCCCCTCCGTCAGGAGCAGAGAGAGAGAGAGAGACAGATAAAAAAAATCAATACGTGCCCTTCGAGCTTTTAAGTATGCGAAGCACTGTGCAGCATGTCGCTTCACAAAGCAGCTGCACAGAAGGTAGCCAACGTGAAGATAATCTTTCAGCATTTTTAGATGAGCGTCTGTATCGTCTAGGTGTGCGAACAGCCCCCCTGCTCACACCCCCTACGTCAGGATCAGAGAAAGTCAGCGCAAGAGAGACAGAGAAAAGTAAGTTGGGTAGCTTCTCAGCCATCTGCCAATAGCGTCCCTTGTATGAAATCAACTGGGCAAACCAACTGAGGAAGCATGTACCAGAAATTAAAAGACCCATTGTCCGCAGAAATCCGAAAACCAGCAAAAAATCCGCGATATATATTTAAATATGCTTACATATAAAATCCGCGATAGAGTGAAGCCGCGAAAGGCGAAGCGCAATATAGCGAGGGATCACTGTACACATATCAACATATATATACACATACATATATACACATACATACACACACACATATACATATATACATACATACACACATATATATACACAGACACATATATCTACATATATATACACATATCTATCTACATATATATATATACATATCTACATATATATACACATATATATATACATATCTACATATATATACACATATATATACACATATCTACACATATATATATATATATATATATATATATATATATATATATAGCTGATTACCCAGTGGATTCACTCACTGAGTGCAAGAGAAAAAAATAACAAACTTATTTTATACATACTACATTTTAAATTGCCAAATTTATTTTTCCACAAATAAAGAGCACTTACAATAACATAGAAATCAATATAAACAACATTAACATCATTATCATATCAGAATATGAAGTAATATATAAGAAGCACATTGCATATAAATATAAATTATTAAACAGTAAAATCTTCTTCTATAATACTCTACCGTGGCTATTCGTTTGTCTGTCCAGGATTTTAAATCAGCTGCAGCTCGCAAACCGTTTCACCTATTGACTTGAAATTTGGTACACATATACTACGTCACGTCTACTATTCGCTTTCCCACACATATCAACATATATATATACACATACATATACACACACATACACATATATACACATACATACATAGTGCGTTGCAACACGGGCTGTGATTGTTACATGGGAGGGAGACGACAAATCACAGCTTCCCGCTTTCTAATCGGGCCTGTGATTGGTGCTTTGACGGATGCCCAGAGCCCACAGTATTTCCCCTTAGGAGAGGCGTTAGGCAAGTGTAATTGAATAGCGGTGCTGCAAGTTATTACTCTTTTTATCTTTATTTTATTTTATTGTAGAATCAACTCACAGCTGCGTGCACCAGTGCGTCCGTGGCGGATGCGTACGGCTGACGTTTTCATTCCCTACCACCTTCGCTAATCATTCTTGAGGCAGATTGAAGACTTAAGTGCCAACTTAACTGAAAAATTAAAGAAAACATACTAAGTTTTAAAAAAAATCAGTTTTAATGGGAAAAGATGCCGACGAAAGAAGAGAAGCAGCGGGACGCTAGGGTGAAGAGCTGCTCATTAAGCAGCAAGCGCATCAACCTCTGAGCAAACGAATGGTAAACGTACAGAGAAAGAGGATAAATAACATGAATGCTCATGTCAAGTGTATTCACTCCACGTTATCGTGCAGTGCGCTGTTACTGGTATTTTGATAAAAGAATTTGAACAACATATAAGAAGCGTATAAATTATTAAACAGTAAAACATTAACATTTAAGAAGTAAAGATACATTGAGTACTACTGCAGTGCTTTCGGGTATAGTACATTTTTTGTTTGCCCATTACATGCATAAATGTATACATTTTTTGGTGTACCTACCCGAGAACACGCGACATGACCCGGCAGTTAAAAATTTCTCGCTCCAGCAATTTTAACTCTGTTACAAAGTCATCTAATATGGTATTGCAAATGGCAGCGGGAGCGTTTGTATAAACTCAATTTAAACTTACGGTTTACACTGTGCTTTGAAGATGCATAGTACGCGACACGTGTTTCGCCGTAATTGTGGGCTTATCAGGCGTACACACTCACTGCACTCCCTTACGGGTAACGATCCTCGGACGTCAGCGCTAGAGGCGAAGCCCCTAACGTTGTGCCACAGCGTGTGGTTCGTTCATTTGACAGCATGTAGATCGGGGTAATTACATTGCAGGCATTCGTAGTCTGATTCACAATCTGATTGTATGGGTGGTTACCTATCAGGTAACGCTTGTGGTTGGTGAGCAAGTCGGCTAACTTCTGCCACGGTGCCCTCTTTCAGTTGCGAGAATAAGATCATAGAATGGTTGAAATAGTTTAATATACAGTATATAGCCAAATCCCCGCGCTTCGCAGGGACGAATATGGTATTGCAAACGGCAGCGTTTCTATAAACTTAATTTAAAGTTACGGTTTATACCGTGCTTTGTTTCATATTCTTTTCCTACCTTATCAATTGTGTAATGTGTTTTTTGAACAGGTTTGATTCATCGAAGTGATCACTCCTGCTGCGTTCAGTCACTTCACGTGAGCCGCTCTCTTGTGTGATGTTGCGATGTCCACGGGTTTATTTAATGTTAGCTAAGACCCGGCAGTTAAAAGTTTCTCGCTACAGCAATTTTAACTCTGTTACAATTTTTTTTACATTTAGGGTAAGTAGTGGGATCTGCCCCCTGGTTGCTTCACTTGCCAACCCCTGGGGGCTTAACAGCTCAAAGGCCATCGGGACAACCCTCCTTTAGAGAAAGCAATTGTACAGTATTTAAAGAGGTGGTATATAGAAGAGTATGCGGGGGGCAAGAGGAAGACGGTTTGGTCCTTAGTTGTTATAGATAGAAAATCAGTTACCTGAGTATTTCACTACTATTTTAAATACCAGAGAATAATAAAACATAGTAAAAAGTAAAAGTAAAAAAGTAAAACATAATAAAAAGTAAATAAAAAATGAAATTACATTAATGCCTCATGTAAAACTATATTATGAATGACTTTATCCTCTAACTTACATTCTAGAAATGTTGCTTTTTTGCATTTCTGTTCACATATTGCTGAGGATATTTTTCTCTTTCTCATTTATTGGACGATTCTCTTTGTTCTTGATTTTTATTATATGCAGCTCTTTTTTGTTCAGTTTCTTTTTTTCAACGTTCATTATCAACTCTTGTTGCTCTTTTTCTAAAATTTGACGTTCTTGAATAGATAATTTGCTTTTTCAGTCTTGCCATTATAACCAACTGTGTTGATGGGTGAGTTAGCAGTACTGAGAGTATCACAGGGAAGTAAGGAGAAGGGATGTGGCTGTATGAGTAATTATTGGGCGAGTGGTATGGAGGGGAATGGTCAAGGCTGAATAACGTGGACACGACGGAAAACTTTTCTAATATAATAAAGAAGTAAAGATCATGTAATTTACCTGGTACAGTTTCAGTGAGAAGAGGTGGTGTGACAGAAACTAACATAAAACACTCCTGCTGCTTCTACGGGTAGTAGTATCAGGTTTTTGGTGTCTGGTACACTGTATTAATCACCGAGGGGAAATTGTCTTTTTGTTTGACCTTTGGGGGTTTTGCTGTAAGGATTACCATTAGACTATCAAAAAAGGAATATATACAAAATATACACAAAGTAAATTCTCTGAAGATAAAATTTTAAATAGCAAACTAATCCATAATTAAAGCTGAAAAGAATGTTTCCCTGTTCTAAGGAAGATGAGTTTGAAAACCAGAATTTTTGAAATTTACAAAATTTGTACAGCACACCCTATTCAAGATATCTCAATGAAACCGTAATTGAACTTTCCTTTAAGAATAAGTGTGCTGAATTTCAACAAAATCAGTAGACTGCTGATTTTCCATTAAATGCAAACACATCCTTTCTGTTACCAAACTAATACCATATAGACATACTGAAAAAAATAGATAACAAATATAATTCTAAGAAGACATATTATTAAAACAGAAAACACACATAATAAACAAACAAAAAAATGCTATAGCAAAAATACAGCATTTATAAATTTCTTATATATTTAAATTTCATATTTGCATACTATTGCTCCTTTCTGAATGCAGAACAATAGAATAAAAAAGAACATTCAAATAAACAGTGAAATCAATTAAATGTAAAATGATTCCCTGATTTTGAAACTTGTTTGGAAAAATAAAAACTCTGCAGTCGGAACAGATCCCCATAATTAAACATGACCTCTCCTGCCTTGGAGAGCCTTAGCCAAGAATATGGAACAAAAGTCTGCTGAATACTCTTAAATGTTTGAGGCACTTGACCCAACTGGCCTACACAAAAAGATCCAGATTTTGTGGTATTATCAGTTTCACCTCTTGCTTGGCTAACTCATAACTGTATTTTAATGATTTTTTTTCAGAAGGTCCCAAAAGGCAAGAAGAAGTTTTTTTACGTTGTCGAACCACAAGAATGAGATTGTCAAAATATGCGGCTTACAACACATATCACCACTGTGAACAGTGTCACCAGTACATGGGCTTCAATCCCAGATACCAGGTATTCTGAAAGGGGGCTCATATTGTTCAGTAGACATGTCATTTTACAGCATTACTGTACATGGGCAACACCAATATCTTAATAGTTTAACCTAATATAGGTGTTGTAATATTAGCTGTAAAGTAAATGAAAGTCAGAAATCAAAAAGTAAAAGCATACATATGGTAAAACAGTACAGCAGAATATTTTAGTATTCTTTTTGTAAAAGCTGATAAATTAGTTGGGTCACTTTGAAAAATGTGCCTCTATTGTAGCAGTAATTAAAATGTTTTTCATTATTAAAGACAGACTAAAACTTGACAGTTAGCCTCAGTGGTTAACTAATTAATTTACCTCTTTGACTTTGTTATCATTAGTCATTTAATGTTTCATTTTCTTTCAGCTCTATGAATCTACTCTTCATGCCTTCACATTCTCTTACTCCATGTTGGGAGAAGAGATTCAACTTTACTTTATCATTCCCAAATCCAAGGAGCACCATTTCATCTTTAATCAGCCAGGAGATCAGCTGGAGAGCATGAGGTTGCCCCTCACCTTGGACAGGGTAAATAGCATTGCACCACTTGCTTAATGAGGAGTACTACAGATATAATGATTACCTATAAAATGCCATTTGAATGACATGTTATTTTTATTGTAAATCGGCAAACAAGCTTTAAACAGACTCTGAACAACCACTTTGTTAGGATTTATTATCCTTACCGCATAGCTGATGGCTCAACCATTAGTAACATCTTTTGTTACAAAAATTCCATTTTAAGTAAGAAGATTTGTGTACCTTTTGGATGCAGTCAAAGCAGAGTAAGCAAAAGTAACCATTTAACACTAGAATTACCAGAGTCTATGAAAAAACTTGTAGATCCGGCCCACCTTAAAACCATTCGCAGCTCTCTTTTGTCTTCTAAATGTGCCGATTAAGACTAGCCAGCAAGCAGCCGGCTATTCCATCCCCCACCGTCGCAGAACGTTCACTAGGTTTTCCCAGCTCATGCCTTGTTTGATTATCTGGGAGTGGAAATAATAGGTGTGCGCTTATTCAGTGCTGCAGTATCAACGCATATGTTGATCTTTTTTTCTTTCAGTAATAGCGCCAACATAAATCCACACCCGATCTGACGCTGTTCGTTTTCAAATAATATTGCATTAGTGCGATGATGTTTTCACATATATTGTCTCTTTCTTTCAGGTGTGTAATAGGAACCACAGCATAGAGAGAAGCGTGTACATTGTAACAGGTACTCACGTTGTAAATGTAGGAAAGACTATCCTTGCATGTGTGTGAACAGTTAACATTTGAATCTGATGATTGCATATAGCGCTGAACTTACTGCTCTGTGCTATTCTGTCCTCTGCATGTCCTGGAGTACAAAAGAAACAGCATACAGCAACATGTGGGGACTGGCAAGATCGGGAAAAAAAAATATGCATTCACTGATTACAAAATGCAAGATGTTATGCGAATGAATATGAATAATATGAATAATGTTGCATCCGTGCCACATTCCGAAATGTACTATACAGGTCATAAAACGAATAATTCCAAATATCATATATACCTACGTCTGTGTTTTTTTGTTGTTTTGACATCATACACCATAAGGTGCACTCTAATTCAGCGTAAGCAGGAACACTCAATAAAACCGAATAAAAAAAATCAAGTGACGGTGACATACGAAGAAGGCAGATTCGCCAGCGTTTGTGTGTCAGCTTTTATCCCTCCAGATGAGAGAATGTCCAGTTCCATTGTCTCAAAACACCACTCACATCTCCAGTTATTCCGTTTCAAATAAAAAATAACAGCGTCAGATCCCTGGGGGGTGGGGGGACGGTGGTATGTATCGTGATCGTAAATTAGAGAGAATAAAAGTAAAAAAAAAAACAGTAACTTTTACAAGTCCTATAAATGCACACCATGTGTTACAGACGCAAACCAAATGTATGTGTGTACTGTATAATATTAACAAAAAGAGGAGCTCACTACTGAAAACGGCAAATATAGGAGTGAGTGGGGATCAAACCGGGGACTCTCGATTACAAGTCAGCAAATCTTACCGCTATGCCACGGAAGCTATTGTATCAGTCTTGAACCTTTTGTGAAAGTGTTTTTACTTGATCTTTGGACTTCAGGCTTCATACATTATATAGTTTATGCCTACATTTTGTCATTTACTACTAAAATATGAAAAACGTTTCTGTTTTAAAAATGTGTTTACACAGATTGTTGTAGAAATGGAACACACATGAACTGTGTGTGTTCCAAATAGCGATCTATTATTTCCATTCTAAAACTCCAGCAGTTCAGTCACTCCCAGATAATCAAACAAGGCATGAGCTGGAAAAACTTAGTGAACGTTCTGCGACGGTGGGGGATGGAATAGCCGGCTGCTTGCTGGCTCGTCTTAATCGGCACATTTAGAAGACAAAAGAGAGCTGTGAATGGTTTTAAGGTGGGCCGGATCTACGAGTTTTTTCGTAGACTCTGGTAATTCTAGTGTTAAAAGGGTTTGGGTGCAACACAGTAGTGGTCACAGGAGGCACTGGCATGAGTCAGTTAGGAACAGCAGCCCTGTTGTCACTGGTATATTGAGAATGTACTACTAGCTGAATAACATCTAACCAACAATGGTCATGTGGTGAGAAAAGGGCCATAGAAGGCTAACAGAAATTGGGCAGAGTAACACCTGGGCTACAGTCAAACTTATGAATGCAATGGTGGCATCAAAAAGACAAATCAGACCGTATCATTTATCATATCTTTCTGCTGCAGATGCATTGAAGGACAAGATGTGTTTTCAGTGGCAGTGGCATAGGTAATATGAACATGGTCAAACATTATGTGTTTTTACCAATTAATTCTCTAAAACATCATATTAGATTTGATAGCTATTCTTTCCTAATATCAAAACAGTTTAAATATTAGGTAATAACTATCAGAAGTAAATATAAAGATCTCCTCTAATATAATTTTGAAAGTACTAACGATAAAATTAAACAAGATGTTAACAGATGGCACACCCTCCAGCTCACCTCAGCAGGGACAATTACTACTTTAAAAATAAACATCCTTACTAAGCTGCTATGTCTATTCCAGAGTATCCCTATTCATTTAAGAAATTAAACTTAATTATAACATCATTAATCTGGAATTTGAAACAGCCGCACATTCAAAAGGTGACTCTGCAAAGATCTAAAGCAGAAGTTGGCAATGCACTACCTAACCTCCATCCATTCATTCATTATCCAACCCGGTATATCCTAACTACAGGGTGACGGGGACTACCTAACCTTCAACACAATAAAACCTTGGTAATTGGTAGAAATTAATTAATTTATATCCACAAGTGTCTTGCATTTGAAAACAAATCCTGCGGTAGATCTTCTTTGTATGCCCTGATTTCTGCTCCATTCAATACTGTTGTCAATTTACCAGCAATCCAGTTAACTAATTATTTAAAATAAGCAATCAATGCAAGATACAGTTCAAGGTAGGAAAGCTATTATCCGTTACTCCTAGCATACAGCAACATGTGGGGACTGGCAAGATCGGGGAAAAAAACACGCAGTCACTGATTACAAACCACAAGATGTTATGCGAATGAATATGAATAATATGAATAATGTTGCATCCGTGCCACAAAGTTTTCCGAAATGTACTATACAGGTCATAAAACGAAAAATTCCAAATATCATATATATGTACGTCTGTGTTTTTTTGACATCATACACCATAAGGTGCACACTAATTCAGCATGAGCAGGAACACTCAATAAAACTGAATAAAAAAAAATCAAGTGACGGTGAGATACAAAGAAGGCAGATTCGCCAGCGTTTGTGTGTCAGCTTTTATCCCTCCAGATGAGAGAATGTCCAGTTCCATTGTCTCAAAACACCACTCACATCTCCAGTTATTCCGTTTCAAATAAAAAATAACAGCGTCAGATCCCTGGGATTTGGGAGGTAGTATGTATCGTGATCATGATTTAGAGACAATAAAAGTAAAAAAAACGGTAACTTTTACAAGTCTTATAAATGCACACCGTGTGTTACAGACGCAAACCAAATGTATGTGTGTACTGTATAATATTAACAAAAGGAGCAGCTCACTACTGAAAACGGCAAATATAGGAGTGAGTGGGGATCAAACCGGGGACTCTCGATTACAAGTTTATTTAAATGTAGTTTATGCCTACATTTTGTCATTTACTACTAAAATATGAAAAACGTTTCTGTTTTAAAAATGTGTTTACACAGATGACTGTAGAAACGGAACACACATGAAATGCATGTGTTCCAAATAGCGATCTATTATTTCCACTCTAAAACTCCAGCACTTCAGTCACTCCCAGATAATCAAACAAGGCATGACCTGGGAAAACTTAGTGAACATTCTGCGACGGTGGGAGATGGAAGAGCCGGCTGCTTGCTGCTCGTGTTAATCAGCACATTTAGAAGACAAAGGAGAGGTGAGAACAGTTTTAAGGTGGGCCGGATCTACGAGTTTTTTCGTAGACTGGTAATTCTAGTGTTAAGAGGAATTGTCAACAGCAATGCAGTTCAGTTAATGAGTCCCTGACAACAACAATGAGGGAGACTGTACATAGTTCACTAATTTATTTTTTTCCTGGACCATCCTTACTTCTCTCCCGAATTGAGCCTCCCAACTCAACAAACTCTTGTTTTCTTGGTTAACCACATTCTCTGACAAACATGTTTTCCTTTCCTTTACCCGCAAAGAAGTCACTACAATATGTTACATACAGCATGCACTGATGTCAATTTTTTTTAAAGACTTCCTGTAATGTAGTGTTACTTTCATATATTGATTGTATCAACTATATAAATTAAAGAGGATCGTAGCTGCTATCCTGCAGTTAAAATGGGAATGGAACCCAAAAAAGAAAAAAAATTAAAAGAAGATGCCATGCCACACTGCCGTAAAGACATTTTTTGTTTCAGAATGATGCCAAAGATAAGACAGATATACAGCTTTTCATGCACCAATTCTACTACTCTGCTCACTTTTTAAAGCCACACAGGTGTCAGGCCTGGCCATATTTCCGCCAGCTTGTCACAGCCTTGCATGAAGCTTTTGTCTTTTTGGCTGAATTGATTGTTGTACATTGAAAGATGACATATTTGCATTATTAAAACATGTAAGTTCAAAAACAAAAATCTTTGTCAAGACTGCAGCAAAACAACAAAGCTAAATATCACTGGCTTTATAGAGGGCGAGGAGGAGGTTGGGAGCATGTGCTGATAGCACGTTGCCGCACCCACCACACAACAAAACACCTGAGGCCTCATGTATAAACGGTGCGTACGCACAGAAATGTTGTGTACTACCGTTTCCACACTCAAATCGCGATGTATAAAACCTAAACTTGGCGTAAAGCCACGCACATTTCCACGGTAACACATACCTTGGCATTAGCAATTTCTCCGCTCGGTTTTGCAGACTGGCGGCATCCAGCGTCAAACTAGTGGTACTGTTCCTGCGTGGACACCCTTTCTTTCTTAGCTCCACATTCCTGATGCGGCTTTATAAATACACTGAAACTAACTGCATATTGTTTATTAGTGTAACGCATCTGATTGTAATTAACCTGCAGCAATATAATGGTCCAGGGAATAGCCATAGTATTCCAAATACCATAACTGCTTTAGCGTTGTAACTCTCACTGCATCTTCTTCTTCTTTCAGCTGCTCCCGTTAAGGGTTGCCACAGCAGATCATCTTTTTCCATATTACTCTCACTGTACCACTCGGAGTATTTATATCACTGTATCTGAGTGAGGAGTCACAGCAGCAGCTGATCGGAAAGAGAAATATTGGTATACAGCATGAAGCAGACGCTGCCTGAGCCATGGCAAAAAACACTTTAGAGACTTCCCAGTACAGACTTCGCGGTTTAGAAAAGGTTTCATCCCAAGAACTATAAATGCACTCAATCAGTCCATCAAGTGCTCCTTGTAGAACTATTTACTTATAAGTACAATTACCTCACTGTAAACTTGCACTACAGTTATAATATTGCACAACCTGCGCCACTTTTAAAAAAGCGCGTATTTACATATGATGACGATATTCATTTTTAAGATGAAATGCAGCAAAATATGTTGATTATATTATACAGATAAAACTTTAACTTCATTTAAATAATCTGTATTGTTAATAATTAAACATGTGAGGACACGGTGCCGCAGCGCTAGCTAGTTCAGGGATTGTTCCTGCATTGCGTTGTATTCTTGCTGGTGCTGACGCGACACTGGAATGCTAGACGGATAGAATAATTAAACATGTATTACAAAGATATTTCAATGTTCCTTAAAAGTTTTGAAGAATCGGCGTTTTAAGCTTACAGATGGCTTCATGTCTATATAGCTGATTGTGTGGCGATCAGGTTTTTGGAGAAAGAAAAGTAAGGACAGGAATTGGAGGTTAGTACGTTTGAAAGAGACAGTACTTCTGTAATAAATTATTTCATTGAAGGTCGCGCATGGTGATGCAAGCCTCTTGCGTGAGATATGAACAAGCACTGCGCCACCGTGTTCCCATGTTTAATAACATGCTTTCATTCCTATCATCATGAAAAAGATATCACGTATACATCTCAGTATTTTAATTATTCAGAGAGCTGTAATATCACGAATGTAATGGATTATGTGTCCTGTCGGAGAAAGAGAAAGCCCGTTTAAGAAGCAGGTAGTGATTCACACATGTAGAGCACATAGAAGATCAAATACAGAACAAAGCATTTAATGTGCCACTTTAGTTACAATGGGATTTGAGAAACTAGTAAATTAAACGATTTTAAGATGAAGTTTATGATGTTCTACTTTGTGAACTTGAGCATTCAAGTTTCTCCGACACTCTGTCACTCGATCAACTTCCTTTTGTTGATTATACCACTGTTTAAACCAACGAATAGTACGTTTTTCCTTTGCCTCCACTTGGTATTCACTGAAATTCTTATATTTCCCCCCGTGTTTTTCCCATTGTCTTTTCACAGAAGGCTATTTATATTGATTTGCATATTCAACGAGGCGTAATTCTGGGAGGAGTTGAGGCGGGACAGAAGGCGCGTGCACGTGCATTACTTTTCACGCTGATCGGGATTTATGTAGTGGAAGAACGTGAAAGTTTGCGTGCGTACAGATTCCTGCATCTGGATTTTTCTGTGCGTACGCACATTCTCGCTTTTGTTCTTACGCCATGTTATAGTGTGAGTTCTACGCACGACGTTATACATGAGGCCCCTGGACTGGAACCCGAGTGCAGCGGGTGACACCTCAGCACCATACTGAAACAGATGAATCTTGGTAAATCCTACTAAGTCACACTATCTAGGTATTTGTTGGTAGTATAACTGGTACAGAAACATGAAGTACCAATACATTGCAGGAACACAGCAGGCATAAATTACTAAAGAAAGAAAAATCAATAACAAATCAGTATTTGCAACCATATTAAATTATAAGCAAAGAAACCTATAACAATACAGTATATCAGAGAGAAAACGCGACAGGTAGTACAAGTATCTGAATAACAAATGTTGCTAACTCAAACTGATTAATAGTTCTTGCACTTACATAATATAGTCTTAATCAGGGGTACGGGAGCTAAAGGGCAGGGGTTTGTCAATAATCCCATGAGAAATCAGTGCTGCTGAGGTGTCAACAGTGCAGGTTGGTGGTCATGTAATAATGGTGTTGCGTGTGTTTTTGTGGTGCATATTAAATTCCTCAATGTAACTAGAGCAACACTTCAATGCTATGCCATATTAGCCAGTTGTTTTTAATCAGGTGTGTGATAAGAAGGATCAAATTATTGGGAACAGATGTCTAAGTGCAGCTAATTTGTAGTAATTTTGTCCGCAAATTAAATGTGAAATGCACCAGTTTGGACAGCTAATTGTGTTTATACTTTGATGAATTCAGGATGTTCTGAGGGTACTTGAGGGGAAAATTTGCTATTAGACTTAATAAAATGGTCCCTCCGTGTGGAACTAGGATTGATTTAATTTGTCAGGCATTATTTATTGTTTAGATGATCTGATATGATGATTTTAAATGTAAGCATTGGCAAGGTGGTTCAATGGGTAGCACTGCAAAGTAATTAATCTAGCATCCTGGGTCTGAATTCAGTGCCTGATTGTGAAATATATATATATATATATAGATATAACAAAGTCGCCGCCAGAACGGGAAGACACCCATGAAAGCACGCACACCAAAACAAGACACCCATGAAAGCACGCAGGAAGGGGCGTGGATTCACTAAGCCGCCGACAAGTAGGAAGGAGCCACGCCCACCAACTCTAAGACCATTGGATACGACGACAACTCGCAGAGCCACGCCCATCAACTCGGACGGGACGCCTCAGAAAAAACGGCGTCATTTATGTTCGTCTGTGCAACAGTACACATGGACCTCTGAGCCACGTTGACTTTTCGGTTACGACGCACGACCGCGCGCACCATCGCAAACTGTTTTAAAAGCTACATACAGCAATTTGCATCTGTAACAAATATGCGTCTTCTTACATGGTCCTGCAGGAACACGGAAGACATTTCCCCGCCCATGACCAGGCAGTGTGTATGCTTCGAGAACGAGGGTGGACGCGGCAGGACCATCTAAAAAGGGGCTGTGTATCAATATATATATAATTCACTAAGCCGCCACCAGAGCAAGCAAGACACCTATGAAAGCACGCACCGCTTTGAAAGCAGTCAACTCACAAAGCCCAGCCCACCAACTGGAGCACGTGTCTACCCACGCTCTCAAGGCATTCACGGTGCCTGCTCATGTGCCCGGACGAAACAACTCACTTTCATCTTTGCTACAGTGCACATGCACCACTGAGCGACGTTGACTTTTCATTATTCTTTTCGGTTTTAGCTGCATTTCCATATATAATCCACCAAGTCGTCCGACCGTGGGATACAAACGACAGAGCACCGCCCAAGAACTCGAACCACTAGAGAGACACGCCCACCAACTCTAAGAGCACCAACTCTAATACGCCTGCCCGCCTGATTGTTACCAGCGTTCACCGCAATGTACTGGAGTGTAAAACCATCACAACTATCAGACGCTGTCTATATCTAAGAACATATATAGATACTCATTTTCCCCTGCACGCGTCCACCCATGCTCTCAAGGCATTCACAGTGCCTGCTCATGTGCTCGAACACAACAACTCGCCACACACAAATCTTGCTTAATTTGACTCAACACGGGAAACCTCACCCTGCCCGGACACAGAGAAGATTGACAGATTCATAGCTCTTTCTCGATTCTGTGCATGGTGTTGCATGGCCGTACTTAGTTGGTGGAGCCATCTAAGTCTGGTTAGTCTGGTTAATTCTGAAAACGAATGAGACTCCCTCCTGCTTAATAGTTACGCGATCACCAAGCGGTAGGCGTCCAACTTCTTACAGGAACAAGTGGCTTTCAGCCACGTGAGATTGACCATTAACAGTTATGTGATGTCCGGTACTACACGCGCGCTACACTGAATGGATGAACGCGTGTCTACCCGGCGCCGACAGGTGTGGGTAAGCCGTTAAACCCCATTCGTAATGGGCACTGGGGCTTGCAATTGTTCCCCATGAACGAGGAATACCCACGGAGTGCGGGTCATACGCTCCCTCTGAATACGTCCCTGCCTTGTGTACGCACCCCACCCCCCTCCTACTACCATGGTCGGGTGACTTGGATTATATATAGAAAAGCAGCCGGAACCGCAAAGAACAATGAAAGGACAACGTGGCTCAGAGGTGCACAGACGACAGCGACTCAGGTGAGGAGTTGGGGGCAGCAAGTCTTTGATACGCTGCAACAAAATGATGAAAGAACGGGCACATTTTTTGTGCAAGATTTAATATGCACAAGCGGTAACACTGCAAAACCAGCCCAAACCTGAAAAGATGGCTGGCAAAAAGTGGCTGACAAATTAAACGCGTGTGCATTGTACTTACTGAACGCAGCGTTACGGATTTTGCAAATGTTCATTTTTTTCCCTCTGCTTAAAAAACATTTAAAAAGCGGCGTGATTACGTGGCATATACTATGCCGTGGGTTGGTATGCACCGTGTAAAACAGTTTGTTTGTCGCGGATAATATAAGAATATTAATACTTCATTACATTGATATACCGGTATTTTCAGTATTGAAAGTGCTACCCACACAGGGAGGAACCGGGAAGCGAACCCCAAATCTTCCACAGTCTCCTTACTGTAAAGCGGTGACACTACCACTGCGCTACAAGGCAGAGAATGCAGTTAAAGAATTCACCACGCTCGATTTTATTTTCACTTCTGTTTGGACAACTGTTTCGTTCAGGAAGTGTTCACCCATCAATACATAATTATGCGGCGTATGCTACGCCGCGGGTTGGCTAGTATGTAGAGTTTTGGAATTTTTTTGTGTGCATGAGTTTTCCTCTGGGTTCTCCAGTTCTCCTCCCATATCACCAAAAACATGCTAGACGGATTGCCTGGTGATTCCAAATTTGTTCAATGTGACTACGGGGGTGTGTGTGAATAGGTCATGCAACTGCTGCCCTTTCCAGAGCTTTTTCTTATACTGTGTTCAGTGTTGCTCCAGCCTCCCTTTCATGGTAAATAAAGTTATGCATGTTGGGGAATATTATACATTATATTAGTATAAAATAAATTTGACTAATTTTGTTGGTACTGGTAAGTTAGTATTTGATGAAAAGTAACTGCAGTGATTTATATAATGAAGTATCTATCTATCTATCTATCTATTTGAACATGATTGTGCATCTTTAACCTGGAAACTTTTTTAAAATTAGAATCCCGATGCCATAAAGAGCCCCATTTTTACTCCAACAACTGGAAGACATGAACATGGCCTTTTTAACCTTTATCATGCAATGGATGGAGCCAACCATTTACACATTCTGGTTGTTAAGGAATACGAGATGGCAGTGTATAAAAAATACTGGCCAAACCACATTATGCTTGTTCTTCCAAGTATCTTCAATGGCGCAGGAGTGGGTATGTAATTTAAATATGTACATTTTTCTTTAATAAGATTATGAAGTTTTAAATATCTTCATCAATTAATGACTAATAAAATCTCTGTTGTACTATATTTTTGTTTAATTGGGTAAGAGTTTTATAGCGTAAAAAAAATAAAAGAAGATTATAAAGCATGATCCAATCATACTCTGGTATGTTAGTTTGCTGTGGCCCTACATTTCTATGAATCTCAGCATGATTGATCTTATTTGTTAAATGATTTGTGATGCATATAGTATATTGTTGGTTAACTCCAAGGAAAGTCATTTATTTATTCAAAACATTAGTTTGTAAGCATAATGAGATAATGTGAGGTATTAAGGATCTTTTGTTATTTATATTTTACTGTCTTGCCAGTGACATCATTTGTGCCTTTTAAAGAAACCTTACAGTGTCATGTGTTGCTATGACCACCTCAGAAGAATATGCTTGTGCTATCAGTTTACCATCTACTATACCTTTACCTAAGGGGATACCGTATTTGCTGTCAAACCTAAACCATAAGGAATTATACATTTAACAGAATTTAGCAAGCAATTTCATCAGACCTTCCAGTAGCCCTATTTGTTGCTGACATTTTCTTTGCTATAAAATATTAGCTTTAAGTTTGTTTATAATCTGTTCTTTTCTCTTTTCAAAGTTAAAACCATTCCACACAACTAGCATTTACTTTTTGAACTAATCAATTCATTGCTTGGCTTAACATTTTTTTTTTTTTTTTTTTATGTTTTTTTTTTAATAACCCCACATCAAATACAGTTGAGCTTTTTTGTTTTATTTTCATTTGGATCTGTATAAAATAAATACAATTTTAAAATTAGTAAGTGGTAATACAATCTACCCGTACACTTTCTCTTTCTATCATATTCTTTTCCAAATATTTACAAAACATACCTATTTAAAATGTCAACCATGTCTGTAGGACAGAGTTCCTTCTAATGTTTGAGTTGAGTTTGCTAAACAATGTCCTTGTTTCCAGAGGCAGCATATAGCATTTTTATCTGGATAAGAGGGCAAATATGCAGCAGATTGTGCCTGGGATGTCTCCAGGGTCATCTCTAGAGGAACTTTTAAGGTGGGAGCCAGGAGGCTTTTTTTCTGGAATAAGAATTGCAGCCCTTTGAAAAAGAACAGAACCTGAAGGCCCTGGTTAAATCATTCATATTTAGGATCTTGACATATCACATTTTAGATAGATTGAGTCGACAAAGATGTGAGCAATAAACAGTTTTATTTTGAGTTAAACCATGCTTTTTTACAAATTGAGAAAAGGTATATTTCCTTCAGGGCTAATATATTTATTTGAAAAACTGATAGAAAAGTTCCATAACCAATTATCTAGATTATCTATTGGTGCACTCCTCTTTAAGCACCATTACAACTAGAAAGGATATTTTTTTTGTAGAAAACTTTTTTAAACACTAATGGGAAAGCAGACACATGCAGAATTAATGCAGAAAAACCCTTCTAGAAAGAGACTAGACAACTTTATTCCTGAGTCAATGATATGAATTTAGTTGATCACAAGATACTCAAATCACTTTTTTTTTTTTTGCAAATTGAAACTGAGTTTTATACATCATTACTACGGCCTGGTGCTAATTAGTGCAAAAATACTCAGTCACAGCCAACAACCAAGATACCAAATAGAATGAAAACCAAAAATTACTGTTGGATGTCTTCAACAGGTATGTGTAATCCTGTTAAACTCCCTCTGCTGTCTAGGATGACATTCATGTTAAGATAAGGTCCTCTTCTTTACTAGAGATTAGAAAACACACAGGCTTCGAGTTCTCCAGTCCCAAGCACTCAGCAGATGATAACTTTGTGGAAGTTGCCTCTGGCCACATGTTTTGCTTCACCAGCATGTATCACATCATAAGCTTTTGATTAAGTAAAACCATATGGGCACACAGACACATAGATACTTGTCCATTTATTATGGTGTATATAGATAGATAGATTGATTGATCAGCTGGAATGGTCTGATTATGAAAAAATAAGCAAAGAAACATACTGAAATGATAAATATAACAGCAAATGTAAAACAGTATTTATTGCACAGTGACAAATACTACTGATTCTTAATTTCCATTAATATTTTGACCTCCGTGTTGTATTTTCAAGGTGCAGCTCATTTTTTGATTAAGGAACTGTCTTACCATAACTTGGAACTGGAACGCAATCGGCAGGAGGAACTAGGGATTAAGCCACAAGACATATGGCCATTCATCATTCTTGCAGACGATTCCTGTGTTATGTGGAACATGATGGATGTTGAAGTGGGCGAAGAAAATATAAGGTAGTTCTCTCTTTTCCTCTTGAAAATATATTGTCTGCATAGAGGTATGAGAGGAAAAAAAATCTGCTTAATTCATTATTGGTATTATTGAGAAAGCAGGAAGTTATACAGAAAGCAAATTTCGAAATACAGATATCTAATCTGATAATGTATTTATTTATTAAAAAGCAAAAGTACATTGATAAAGATGATTAAATAGAATTGTTTCAAGTAAATTGCAAATTATTTTCATAGGGACTCCAATGATAGATTTGAATGAGAGCTGTGGTAATCTGAAACAAATTACAATGTCATTAAATTGAAACAGACAATGAGATAAAGAAATGTAGCTGTTTACCAGCCTAACAATTCTGACAGGTTGAATGATCTACTTTCATTTATTTATTATGTTTTTACTCCCTAACTGATAAAAGTAATTTTTATTAAGTAAAATAAATAAATAAAATTTACTGAGGAATAGGTTTATTTACAGAGTGGTGTCTGTGTTACACAGCATCTTTGGCAGTCCTATTGATATTTCTTATACAGTATAATAGTGATCACTTCATGTTATGGTCTTATTTGCTCTGCACTTTTTACACATGTTTGTTGAAGCTCATAAACAGTGTATGTTTTGTGTAGCAAAAGACAAACCAATATAACTTTAAAACCTTCAAATAAGCTATCTACTAAAACTAGACACTTATTAAACTCTTAATAGTTCTTGCAGCTAAAACTAATGCTGAAACTGATACATTTTTCTGAATCAAGTCAAGCATTTCAAGTTTGCATAGTCAATGTATTTAATTTTTATGGACATATACAGTGGAACCTCGGGCCCGAAGTAATTTCCCCCATAGGATTGTATGCAAATTAATTAATCCGTTCCGGACCATACGAGCTGTATGTAAATATATATATATTTTTTTTAACTCTTTTAGGGCTATTTTTTTTTTTGTTTCTTTTCTCCCAGGGCTGAATATTTTTCCAAAAACTAACATTTTTAAAAAAGAACACAAAGCAATTGTTTAACACATCAAATCAACAAAAAATATTTACTTTTGACAAATGTTACTGTCTTGCATGTTGTATGAGCCTGCATACTCTATGATTTCACATACATATCACATACATTTTACACAGCAAAGTCTGATCTCGCTCAAAGCAACCAATTTCAGTCATTGCCACATTGCACTCCTTACAATATGTGTTGCTTTGATGCCTATTTTTCAATTGTCTGTTGCTGCACTTTCTAACATATATTGTTAGTGTGTACTGTAGAGAGACAAGTCACCCATTTGCCATCGTGCCATGCCACTGCCACCAAGTTTTCTGCCTGCATGAAAACCGTATTGTCACCTCTTTTCATCTTCTGAAACTTTATGAACTTTATGTATGGCATTATAGCCTGGCTCACCCCATGGGATTTGCTTCTGTTTATTACAGAAGTGAATAAAACTTTGCAGCAGCACGTACCTAAGCCACCAGGGGACAAAACACGTTTGGACCAATGCTCCCTGAAGTTATATCACCAGTTCTGTCCCATCTCTATTTGTAATGCCACAGTGCGCTTCATCTCGTCTTTCGTTGTGGGTTTCCACTTTGAAAAACGAGAATGCGATGCAAACGCAGCCCGCGATTCAAAAAAAATCTCTGCCTACCTGTTTGTCTCGTCTGACAGTAGCTGAAAAGCAGCATCAGGAGAGAGCAGCCTGAAGTACAGCAGCTGGTGATCTGTCGTGTCCAACAGCAAGCCATGCTGTCTTGTAAACTCCGGTAGCCAGATCGGCTCTCAACGGATCAATGTCTGTGTATTTATCCCATGCGAACCTTGCCGTAGATGCATCGGCTGCGCGAAGGCACTCAACTGGCAGCAGATCCGCTGGCGCGGCATCGGCTGTTGTCTGATCAGCTGATGCCTGCTTCTAACTCTCTTGCTCGATCTCCTGATCACTGGCAATAAAGTCAGATTCTGAAAAATCAAGAGTCCGACTCCGCGATAATGCGCAAAACATCGTTTGCCGAGTGTTTTCTTTTCTGCACTTGCTTCGCTGCCTTTTCACATGTCGGTGCCATCTTGCCTTTGTTTACATTTTGCAACTCACGCACACGCAATGTTTATTTGCCGAGTCAACGAGTCTAGCATTCCTCCAAGCACAGAGGGAATGCCTGTGACGTGACAGTGAGATTTGTCGCCATTAACAGCTGATTGTCGCCCCCTATCCCTGGATGTCGACTTTTGTCGACATTCGCCTTCAACCCATCCTGTCGACAAAAGTCGACATCCGCCCTAAAAGAGTTAAAGATTTTTAAGCACAAAAATAGTTAATTATACCATAGAATGCACAGTGTAATAGTAAATGAAATGTTTACTTACTTCTTCTGTAATGTTTACTTCTTCTGCTTGGGCTCTCTCGCTCTCTCTCTCTCTCGTACTCTTTCTTTCGCGCTCTCTCTCTCGCTCACACACGTTCTCGCACTCTCTTGCTGCACAGAGAATGCACAGGGAGAGACTGAACACGTGCGGAAATCATCGGCGCGAACGAACCAGAAGGGAAACTGGCTTGTTCGTCACCCGAGTGTGTGGTCGTGAACAGATGCAAAAGTTTGCCAGACTTTTTGGTCGTAACCCGATTTGTACGTGGTCTGAGATGTTCGTGACCCGAGGTTCCACTGTACCTGTAACGTGTAGTTTTCACGCTCAGTCCCCAACTTAAAATGCATATTGGTTAATTCAATTATTGTAGCATTAAAAACATATAACACAAATTCTAACAGATATGTGAACTATTTCCTGATGGATAATATGGATTAGTATTACTTTATTTTCATTACAATAAATATACAGATTCTTCTTTGTTCAATGAGTGTGTCTGATAATTGTTCTATATGCCATAAAAAAACCTTACAAACTGAGTTTAAGAATAGAAAGCACTGTTCACTTTAAAAGAATGTTTAATTTTGTGGGCCTTTAGTGTAGTAAATATTAGAGTCATATTATTCTAAAGACAGCAGGGCATACAACAAACAGTCTTCTTGATAACTTCATTAGTGTTGAATCTAAAATTTACATTGAGTTTTCATCTTTGCCATAAATCGAACTACAATACTGTGATTTTTGTACAGGTATTAATTGTGTAGAAATTCAGATGCTGATTTACACGATTTCTTTGGTATCACCTTATTTTTCTTTTTTTCTTTTAGTAAACCAAACTTTTCAGAGAGGAATGTGTCCTTGAAATATGTTCTGCAGCACATTGAGGCAACTTCAGGTATCACTCAGTATGGCCTTTGTGGCTTAAGAAAATGGAACAGCAGGGGGAGCAGCATCCACCTTCAGGAACCATTTTCCCGTTGCCACTTGCATGATTTCATTCTTCTGAATGTAGACCTGACACAGAATGTCCAGTTCAATCAGAACAGGTTTGTATACCTCTGATGTGCCAGTAATTGTGAAAACTTGCTGTGCTGTGTTATTATTTAGGTCGTTAAAATTTCCTGCAGTGAGTTTTTGAGAGCTGTAGATATGTTAACATAATTTTCAGACTTGTTAATATGCTCGTTATGTTAACATATACAGTATAAAGTTAACAGATGTATTTTACTATATACTGAGTTAAATCCTAATTATTCACATTTACAGCATAAGAGTCCTGCATACATTTAAAATAAACACAGAACACAAATTAATGTTTAATGAAAGCAGCATGCATTTTGAACCTTGGCTTCATAGACTCCCTAGAAATGATTATGTGGCAAGCGCTGATGTTAAAACAAAGGTTTAAGGGACAGCAACTTGTTGACAATCGTAATAATGTGCTTGTACCTTCACGAAAATATAAGTATAAATGTTGTTTTTTATTATTCTTTTAATTGTTCAGCAATGGTAATGATCTTATATTTCCATTTTGAGCACCACACCTTAAGGGCTTACAAAAAAGGTTTGTGAAAATGAAGTGTGCAGGCCTAACCAAGTTGCCACACAGTGTGCACATTTCTCCTGGTTCTCTAAAGCATAAAGCAATTGAAAACTGAAGAAACTCTGGTAAGAACTGATTGGGCAGACCCAAAGTCACAACCCAATCAGAAGACACGTTTCTGAGGATCACCAGCTTGTGTGATAGGCACCTCAGAGCACAACAGCTTCAAGCACAGCTTAACAGTGGTTCAGAAAAAGCAAGTCTGTTTCTACTGTGAAGAGGAAACTTTGTGCTGCATGTTTGACAGGGCAAGTGGCAGTAAGAGAGCCATTCCTTACAGGACAAAATAGGACATTGAAAGTGTTTTATTTCTATTCATCACTATTTATTTTTAATGTAATATTACTATATAAATGTTGTATGAAAACCTACATTTTGTTTAAAATACCTATCAGTAGCTTATTTTTAAAAAAATACATTTCTGAAATTTTTACATAGACCTGTTTAATTGGTGAAAGGTTCCATTTAATGCACTTCATGTGTTTAATTTAAAATTTTTTTTTTTTACAATCCAACTAATCGATTAATTAATAAAATAATTGCCAGATTAATTGATTATCAAAATAATCATTTTGATTATTAGGTCTTCTGCATCAAAATAATCATTAGTTATAGCCCTACATTCCATATCACAATATTCCAAGTCACAATAACAACTTTTGGTCAGCCTCAGATTTGAAGGGATTGCATATCTTTTTCACTGTTTTTATCCTTGTATATTTTTTGGCACTATCACAATCTGATTTTTGGAGTTTCCAGAGTGCATTTTTGAACTTTCTGATATTCTGTTGTATATTATCCTCATGGCCAGTCACGTGACATGGAGGGCATATGACATATTGGTTCATGTTGTCATTTCTATACATTACATCCTGGCTTCAGGCATTCTTATTTAAAAGTACAAGTCAAGGATTAATGTTTAAAGGTTCTGAATTAATGTTTAAAGGTTCTGAATTAAAATTTTACCTTTCATATTTGATTTATAATTGATAACAAAACAAGAAAGGGTTTTTGTCATAGAGTTAATTTTTTAAACGTTTTAAATCTTTTTCAGGTTCACTTGTGATGAAGTGGATTTCAATCTCAGAGTGCATAGCGCGGGACTTGTAATATGCCGTTTTAACTACTTTAGTGTTATGAAGAAGCAAATTCCCATCGGAGGACGTAGAAATGTTATTATAAAATCAAAGGTGATTAAAATGAGCTTTTAATCTAATCTAATGTTATACATGATAGCCATTCAATGTGTAATTACTCTGTGATTGATACTCAAATGTTGTAAAATGCTTAAAAAAGATTGCTGGGAGCAAGGGCACCACCAGAATGGTCCAAAACAGGTAATGTCCGGTTTCATGGCTGCCTATTCGATACCACACTCCTGTGATATCACCACTGCAGTCTTGCATGCACTGTGCCTCATTGTCTCCATCATGCACACACCAATTACTGATACTTTGATGTGATAATTACTCTAACATAGCCCACTTAGGAATGCAGTCTTTTGCAAGCTTTTCTTGCCTTTTTGAACAGCTGAACACCATCTTAATGACCTTATCTTTCATACTATTTTTCACCTGAAGGAGCTAGCCTTATTTAGCGAGGGACTTACTTTTGGTCTTTGTGGGGTCAGCTGTGTGAAAAAAGCTGTTGCAGAAGACCTTAAAACAAAGACATATTGGAATTATCAGGAGGACATCACACACTGTATGTGTAATTTGTGCACAGAAGGACATCAGGTAAAGGAAGAGAAAGAGTTTTGTCCTGCAAGGTGTCATGCATCTTTATTTTGGCACTCAAAGAAACTGTTTTTTGACATTGTCTGGTTCTTTTATCATTTTATCATTATAACAGTGATGTCACCATTGCCCAATCTTAAATATGTGTTTGCCACAATTATTGTAATTCTATGGTGTTTATTTGATGGTAGCATTCATGTTGCTCATAGCAATGGCATCCTTTGCTAGCCATGTCATCACTGAGCATCATGTCACTTTGTCAACCATTCAAAACAGTAGTGTGCCCTATTGTGTTATCCAAGCTTTGGGTATATTATACCAAAAAAAGTGTACAGTGTAAGGTCCATTTACTTGTTTATTTAACTGTTGTGTTTGTGTTTTGGGCTTTGACAATTGGTTTGTATTTATTATTATGGGTTCCTGACTTCAAACATATTTACCAGCTCCTCTGATTGCCCTTTTTTTGTCTAGTGTTAATAATACATGGAAACATGCAATGCTCCCACTGGACAGTAGAGAATGGGGGAACCAGCAGTAAACAGTAACCTGGCCACTAGGGGGCACAAAGACCCAGAAGGGAGTGTATGCACCCTTGGTTTCCCTCACATGTAGCAGATAGAAGATTGTTTGGGAGTCCTGGTCTTTTATATACCTGGCAAAATATATGAAGGTGCAAGGATATCAACATTTGCTAGAGGGAGTACTAGACTGGTGTCCCCGAAGCAAATTTTGGGCTTTCATGGACCTCAGCATTGATTGCAAGGCCTGGACAAAAGAGGAATTTTGAGAAAGTTGAAAGCTATATTATGAATAGAGGTTTACGTCATAGTTAAATGAAGGGTGTGATGAACACTCACCTGGCAAAGGAAGAGAGGCCAGGGTCTAGAGAAAGTAAGAGATGAAAAAAAGAGAGACATGAAGTGAGATGAGTGCTTTAGTGAAGTACTGTGCTTGGGAAGTGGGCTATAAGATCAAGACCTATATAGTGAGACAGTGTTTTGTTTTAATTTAGTTTTTATTTTCATACTTCGTTTGCTCTATGTAGCTTATTTAATGTTTAATAAAATGCTTTTTTTTTTTACTTACGTTTGCTTCCTTTGTGATGTTCTGGGTGTGGCAACTAAGATGAGATTCCATTGTAATAATAACACATGAAAAACTGATTTAAAATAGAATGTAACTGTTTTATTACAGTCTGTTTGCTCAAAGTACCCATACAGTAGGGTCTAAATGGTTGTTTCCAATCTAAACAAAATACAGTAGATAACACTCTGTAATTTATAATTGGATAGGTCAAATTATTGCAATACTTACTATGTAATTTCTTCAAATCTCATGACTCCATTTTTAAAAAACTAAAACAGATTAACAAAAATGAGTGTGTAATTATCAATGTTAATTTAAGATAGAGTGTGTAAAATGTTTTGCAGGTTTCTGATGTGCCTACTACCATTCCACCATCCCAGTACATTTGTGCTCCTGACAGCAAGCACACTTTTTTGGCAGCTCATGCTCAACTCCTTCTGGAGAAATACCTACAGTACACTAGCCAAAGACTCTTTCCTTTGTCCTTGAAGAATTATAACCACCCAGTACTTTCTGTGGACTGCTATCTGAACTTGGGATCTGAGGTACTGCCAAAACACACCAATGAAAACAAAAGGGGAAAAAATACAGTTGAATTAGGAAAAGGGATTTTTGAGATAAAAAATTAAACACAATAATTTGCTATAGCACTGAATTCCTAGACAAACATCTGTATATTTTATTTGTATGTTTTGTTAGGTCATATGTTGCATTCTGTAATTGCTTTTAAAATACAAGGAAATACATTCAGATGAAAGACATACTTTTAATTATGCCTTGCTATGTTGCTGAACATCTAAGCAAAAGTTGCATCTTGCACATATACTTTATTTTACCAAACATTGGTAACCCCAAATCATAACTGGATCGCACCTCTAACATTTATTTTAGGATTGTATCTAATGGCTTTAAGACCTGCAACATTATTAAAAGATTCTCAGATTACTGAAAATCAAACAGGAAAACTACACATGGGCTTCTAGAAAACTGGACAATTGAAGCAGTTTTATTTAAAGCATTTAATGGTGTTTCCAATTTTGATGCCAAAGGACATTATTGAGTAACATTCCAGAAGTGTTTAAAATTATGAACTAGGCTGGATGACAGCAGTCAGTTTAAAATTAAGTGTTCATTTAGAATTAAGGGTCGCAGTAGTAGTTTGTTAAGAGTCATTTTGGTTCAAACATTAGGGAGTCTTGCTTCACACAGGGAAAAATTTAAAAATTGTTGTAGTCAGTAAGAGTAGTTTACACGTCTTCAAGACACAATATTTTCCAAATTAGATAAACAAGAACTGGAGAGATATGTTGGACTAGTGTATATTCTTATAGAATTTGAATACATAAACAATATAAACCCTAGAGCTGGTACACATCAACACGATTCAAGAGTATTCCTGTCAAGAATTTTTGTGATGCATGTTATCTTAAAAATTATTGAATTATATAAAGTAAAATATTTTGCATGCATCTTATGGTAGAGTGAGATATACAGTATTTTTATTATTTATCTGTATTTTTAAACTTTCTATCTTTATCAGATTGCTGTGTGTTATGTGAGTTCACGACCTCACTCTGTCAACATTAACTGCACCCATCTGGAGTTTAGTGGCCTGCTCTTATACATTTGTGACTCTTTTGTCACTTCCAGCTTCCTCAAAAAGTTCAATTTCTTGAAAGGTTGGTGTTTGATTTAATATGTTTATTAGCTCATATAAATCTATATATATAAAAATGGAATGGGTGGGTCGTCGGGTGGGCCTTTTTTTCATTCCGTCGTTTTTTCGACGCTTTGAAAATGTAGAATGATTATTTGATTTTTTTGTTTTTATTTGATCGTGTCTATGTAGCCGCCGTCGTAATAAAGTATCGCTAAAATCGTCATTTATCGTAATTTATTTTTGACGTATAACGTCGCCGTCGTCGAGGTCAGTGATACCAGTGCAAAAAATCTGCTTACGGTTGAAAGACACGCCCTACTCACTGGACAGTTAAAAACACCAATCAAACTAACGATGACATCAAGTATTACCCAATCAAAAGTAGGAAAGGAGGCATCTTCATAAAATGCGTGTGGGATGATTTGCATGAGACGCTGCTTTAAAAAAAAAATTATAAAAAAAATCCCGTCCAGTATTGATTCAAAACGGGACGCGCAATTTCATTCTCAAACGCGGCACGATTCCGTATTTTAAAGGACGGGTGGCAACCCTACAGTGCCAGGTAACCACCCATACAATCACATTGTGATTCAGACTAGGAATGCAATGAATGTAATTACCCCGATCTACATACAAGGCGAAAGTCTTGCAACATTCAAAGATGATGGTTTGGGATAAGTACACCATACAACATAAAAGAGCTTATGAAGCCTTGAACCGAAAAAAGCAACATCTCAGAGATCGTAAAAAAAAAATAGGAGCTAATGTCGTTTTACTCGCTGTAGATTTTAGTCAAACATTACCAGTTATTTCACGAGGGAGACCAGCACATCAACTCAACGCGTGTTTAAAATCCATGCTTCTCCCACGCTCGGTTATATGTCGCGTGTTCTCGGGTAGGTGCACCAAAAAATGTATACATTTAAGCATGTAATGGGCAAACAAAAAATGAGGTATACCCGAAGGCACAGCAGTAGTACTTAATGTAACTTTACTTCTTAAATGTTAATGTTTTACTGTTTAATAATTTATACGCTTCTTATATGTTGTTCAAATTCTTTTATCAAAATACCACTGACAGCGCAATGCACGATAACATCGAGTGAATACACCATACGCATCCGCCCACGGCTGCCCTGCTGTGCGCAGATAGGACTTGATTGTACAATAAAATAAAATAAACATAAAAAGACTAAAACAATCATCACCCATAAAGCGGATAGTAGACGTGACGTACTATATGTGTACCACATTTCAAGTGTATAGGTGCAACGGTTTGCGAGCTACAGGTCATTTAAAATCCTGGACAGACACACAAATTGCCACGGTAGCAAATTACAGAAGAAGATTTTACTGTTTAATAATTTATATTTATATGAAATGTGCTTCTTATATATTACTTCATATTCTCATATGATAATGATGTTAATGTTTATATTGATTTCTGTGTTATTAAAACTGCATGTATGTGTGTATATGTATATATATATATATATATATATATATATATATATATATATATACATATACACTAGCACAATATGTTTCCTTTTTTTTTCATAACCTCTTTAACACACTACTTCTCCGCTGCGAAGCGCGGGTATTTTGCTATATATATATACGAGCTGTATATACCCGGCGTTGCCCGGGGCAGAAGTAACCTAATCGGTCAAACACTTACATATGTACCAAAGTAAACCTAATCGGTCAAACAGTTACATATATAAAAAAAGCGAACCTAATCGGATGAACAGCTTCATATATACAGAAGCGAACCTAATCGGACAAACAGCTAATCTATATACATAAGCAAACCTAATTGGTCAAACAGTTACATAAATACAAAAGCAAACCTAATCGATGAAACAGCTTCATATATACAGAAGCGAACCTAATTGGTCAAACAGTTATGCATGTGCAGAATAATTTTACAAAGATTATGCGTGTTAACAATCATTAAAAAGAAAAGATTGAGGAACTCTTCTTCTATATGTGATGAAGCTGGATGAAGCTGACTTCACGAAGACGTAGGTGGCATAGATTGGTTTTTCTAAAACAGAAGAAAAAAATGAGTATCTATTATTATTTTAAATTAGAATGAAAATGAGAACCTTGATTAGAGATAGATTATCCGTATTAAAATATGTGCATGAATAAACTTTTGCTAACTCTCTAGCAAAAGTTTATTCATACAAATTGGCATGGGATGGCTTTGTGAAAAAGTAAAAATTAGATAAAAATAAATTGAGAATGCATACTTCGATTTGACTGAGATTATCTGTAATGATGAAAAAAAAGTTTAGTATGTTTTTTTTTCCATACGGGAAGGATGTAAAACCTTACATAGGCACCCTTCAGCCCGTACTGAAGGGTACTGTCAGATTCTTACTGACTAAAAAACACCCTTTTTATTCCACAGCTACCCCAAAAACCACTATTAGGCATTACTTTGGGGTGGCAGTAGTTTAGTTATGAAACAGCTGGGTCCTGAAAAAAATCTGTCTTATTAGTGGCTTCATCACATATAGAAGAACAGTTCCTCAATCTTTTCTTTTTAATGATTGTTAACACGCATAATGTTTGTAAAATCATTCTGCACATTCATAACTGTTTGACCAATTAGGTTCGCTTCTGTATATATGAAGCTGTTTGACCGATTAGGTTTACTTTGGTATATATGTAAGTGTTTGACCGATTAGGTTACTTCTGCCCCGGGCAACGCCGGGTATATACAGCTCGTGTAATATAAACCGGAAAATTGTTTGCCTAGTAGTTTATGTACAGATGACACGATAAAAAGGCACCAAAATGAAATGCACCATGTCCATATATATTTGCACTGCAATACAGTTAATACAATGTATGTCATTTAATTGTATAGTACTATACATACAGTATAATTAATTGTTCTATAGTACATACTGTAAAGTATATCATATCAACAAAGTCTTCAATTGATTTTCACTACGGCACACAATTTTGGTGTCACTTTAAAATGCAATACAAAAGCATACTGCATTCGAATTTATGTCCACAGAACGTGTGTTATAACTAAAAGCAAAGTAAACATACTGCATTTCACTTAGTAACTTCTCCAAGTGAACTGAATTTCGATTTAAGTCCCTGCATTAATCATGATAGAACAGAATATAATCAAATGATCAATCAGCATGAAAAGGTTGGGAAAGGAACCTCTATGGAAATTAATTAAAATGCAATTTGTATTGCATTTAAAACTAACATGAAAATTGTATACCGTAGAACATTTGGCTGATGTCTTTAACTATGCCATAATAAAAAAAGGTGCCAAAATTAAATGCACCATGTGCATTGCATTGCAATGTAGATAACACATTGCACTGTAATTTTGCCACATCTAATCTCATATCTATATAATCTATTTGTCCACATATAGGTGTCAGTGTGGTGTAAAGTAGTTCACACTGC
Organism: Erpetoichthys calabaricus; assembly: GCF_900747795.2. Classification (NCBI taxonomy): domain Eukaryota; kingdom Metazoa; phylum Chordata; class Cladistia; order Polypteriformes; family Polypteridae; genus Erpetoichthys; species Erpetoichthys calabaricus. Next base: position 61,484,957 of record NC_041396.2, on the reverse strand, counting down.
TGCCTCATAGCTTAAAAAGACTGTGTATAGAACTTGGCCTAATTGTTGTGTGTGCTGAATTTGTATGTTCTCCTTCTGTTTGGGTGATTTTTTCCCCCAGCTACTCTGTTTAATATCACAAATTTCAAAGACATACAGGATAAGTAGGCTAGTGACTCAAACTATGTACTGCATGAGCAAGTTTGGGTTTGTAGATGATTTGTTGGATCCTTCAGATAAAATATAAAATGGAGATCTTGACTCTCTGTGGTCATAAAAGATCTCTGGGCATCTTTTAATAAAGTAGGATATCCCATAATGCCTGGCTAAATTATCCATCATAGCTTTGTCCATTCTGGTCCCTTAATTATCCCCCATCCTTTATATGCTAACTATCTCTCTCAACCCTTCATCACCTAATAGTTAATATGTGGTGAGTGTACTGGTGCAAAAAAGTCTGCCATTCTATCATCCAGGTAGATGCTGCACAATGGTGGTGGTTGAAGTGGCTTCCCATTGTATATATAAACTGCTTTGAGTGTCAAGAAAAGTGTTATATAAATCCATCAGTCTATCGAAAACAGCATGGCATGTCACCCAAAGTAACTACATTGGGCTACTAGTTTTGAATCCAGCTTTGTGCAACCCTTAATTCGATAACTGGGAACAGGTAATGGATGGACAAGTAAAACATTGTCTCTCACAATAAATCATTCTCACATAGCCAGAGGAACAATTATGAAACTCAAGCACCCTACCCATGAATAAAGAAAAGCATGTAATTTTAATTTCATAGACCTGGTTAAAGATCATAGCTATTGTGGGCAACACTGCACACTTTTAAAGTAGAATGCATATGAACTTCAAGCTGATTTCTTTTTTAATATGTTCATATTCTTTTTGTCTTAGAAAAAAAAAACACAGTTAAAAAAAGAGCAAGCACAAACACCAAAGTTTATATGCCCTTTCTATTTTATTTTATTTAATATTTACTATGTGACTGTTTTGAACTATTTTTTCATCACAGAAAGGTCTGGAGAAAAGCCTTGCCACATTCATTCCTCCAGACGTTTTTAGAAGTGGCATCAAAGGCTCAGATTTGAGAGTGATTACTCATATACTGTAAAATTCCGTAATGCTTGTATGGTTTATAAAGACTATGTTTATACTTTATTTAATAGAGAAGAGTTTTAATTTATTGTGGATAATTGAAATTCAGCATTACAGATAAATTCTATTTAGGTAGACTTATACATATAATCTATATATATATAAAATCCCTATGTGCTTCCAGGTGTCCGTGTGTGAGTGTCTTCTGATGAAGTGCGCATGCGCGGGGCACGGTGCGATGCGCGATATTACTGTCAGAGAAAGTTAGAGCCGTTTTAAGGAAATACAAACCAGTATTACTGCGAGAGGAAATTAAAGGTACACAATACAGTGACGCATATTACAGCCACATACAAGCCAGTATTACTGTCAGAGGAGATTAAAGGAATATTACCGACGTGCACGCCTGTATTACCACCAGCGAAAATTAAAGGTATATTACGGACGTACAAGCCAGCAGATGTACAAGACGGTATCCTTCAATAAGGGCGCGCACAAAAAGGCGAGCCTCAAAAGGGCGACCTCAATTGGTATAATAAATAAAGGCGCGCGTAAATAAAGATCTGCACCTTTGTTGCTCTTCACATATTCCAGAGCCATTTGAACTAAATTATCTACGAACGCCTTTATTCGCCGCGCTCAATTGAGGTCGCCCTTTTGAAGCTCGCCTTTTTTTGCACGCCCTTATTGAATAGAGCCGTACAAAACAGTATTACTGTCACAGAAAATTAAAGACACACAATACACGGCGGCAGCCCACGAAGAACGGTCAGCTCAGCAAGTAAACATCAACAAAAGAAAGGCTGAAAGAAAGAAAAATACGACCAACAAAAAGAATGAGGTCAAAGTCCCTTGCCATTTAATATAGACTGTTCCTACTAATGTTTATGCACTACTGTTCTAGCGCCCGTTATTGTAACGGGCTAAATGACTAGTTCTAAATAATTGTGCTGCCTGGTTTTGCAAGTAGTTTAGAATATTCCAGATTTTCTAAAATAAAGTTGGTAGTTTTCTAGTTCGCAGAGCTACCAATTACCAGTTTTTCAAGGAAAATCTTGTTTGTAGATATTAACTAGTGACATTGTTTTGTCATTGGTATACATACAATTGTTGAATGATATTACTTTACTTGAATTAAATTAGGTAGGGTTTATTTAAACACTTTCAAAAACTAGTTACATCTATATATATAATTCACTAAGCCGCCAGCGAGTAAGACACCCATGGAGCACGCAGGACGGAGCCACGCCCACCAACTCTAAGACCATTGGATACAACAACTCGCAGAGCTACGCCCACCAACTCAGACGTGACAACGCACAAAACACGCCGTCATTCATGTTCGTCTGTGCTACAGTCCACACGCACCTCTGAGCCACGTTGACTTTTCGGTTACGACGCACGACCATGTCCACCATCGCAAACTGTTTTACACGCTACTTACAGCGATTCGCATCCGCGACAAACATGCATCTTCTTAGATGGTCCAGCAGGAACACGGAAAACGTTTCCCTGCCCACCAACACTCTTTATTCCCCGGCCCGCGTCCACCCTTGTTCTCCAGGCATTCACACTGCCTGCTCATGTGCCCAGACGCAACAACTCATCAACCACCCCGTAAGTCGCTTTTCGTCTGTGCTACAGTCCACATGCACCTCTAAACCACGTTGACTTTTCATTATTCTTTTCGGTTACGACACACGACCACGTCTACCATCGAAAACTAAGGGAAATGAACAACGAAGCCCCGCCCACAAACTCTAACCCTCCTCCCACATGATAGGGAACGGACCTCAGAGCACCGCCCGCCAACTCAAAACGTCCTCCCACGTCCACCCTCGCTCTCGAGGCACGGCTTACTCATGTGCCCGCCCCCAACAGCTCACCAAACACATACTCACTCGCTTTGGTCTGTGCTACCAGTCCACATCCAGCTGTGAGCCACGTTGACTGTTCATTTGCCCTCCATGGCTACCGCTTCAAATGTATTTCATGGAAACAACACTTCTTTCAATTTTATACAAATTCCTGCATCAGGTAACTGTCTATTTCTATCAGTCGGGTTTTTCTGGAAAAATGTCATTGACGAAACTGTTGCTCTCAAACTTCGCAACATGGCTGTTGGCTTTGTTTGCCAACATTGGGATAACTTCGGCGACATGGTGTCCGTTGTTGTTAATCACAGAAGCATTGTTATACAGTCTGCTCAACAATACGCTGACTACATGAATGCGTCCGGAGTCTATGGTAGCGAGGCAGAAATTGTGGCAATGTCCCCAAATGCTTCCAGCTACTATCACCATTTACTTCCGAGAACGTCTTCATGCCTCTCCTCGAGTTTACAATCTGGCCCAACGTCTCTCCATATCCCTGCTCTTTAGCGGTCCTTTGGATCATGGGCATTACGAGGTTCTCATGCCTCTCAAATACACACGTGATAACCTTCTGGTGACATCTTTTGACGCTGTCGGTATGTGCACACAGGGTGCACACCCACGTGCTCGCAACACTAATGTGACGTCACCTGCCCACTCTCCTCTTCCTGAAAAACATTTAAACACACACTCCCCTGAACAAACGCATTCCATACAGGACTTTCAATGCACCTTTTGTTCCAAAAGCTTCTGAGTGCAGAGATATCTGAACGCACATTTAAAAAAACACAACACTAAATGAATGATGCAATGTGAACATTGCCAGCAATGCTTCAAAACAACTCGCGCTCTCAAGAAACACTTACAAACTCATTCCACTCTCACCTTCAATTGCATATTTTGTAACGAGGACTTCACAGGTAAGATGGATCTCCACAACCATATGCAGATCCATTCAACACAAACATTTGTATGCAAAATCTGCAACAAACACTTTCACGCACGCAGATATCTTACTAACCATCTCAAAACACATTCCCTGATGAATTCTTTTCAGTGTCAACACTGCTCCAAAACCTTCACGCGCCAGAAATATCTCAAAGCACATTTAAACACACAACTCTACTGAACAAACCCATTCCAAACAGATCTTTCAATGCACCATTTGTTCAAAAACGTTCCGAATGCAGAGATATCTCAACACGCATTTAAAAACACACTCCACTGAACGAATTATGCAATGTGAACATTGCCAGCAATGCTTCGAAACAACTCATTCCAATTCCTTTCAGTGTCAACACAGCACTAAATCGTTCATGCACAAACATCGCATTCAGTTTTCTGCAGCTTTTCAAGAAGATACCGCCATTTACTTCCAAGAACATAACATTGGCCTACCTACCGCACTATGTGCTTCTTGCAATGCTCTTCATTGGCCAGCAGAGGTCAACACATCCGGACATTACACTAAGTGTTGTCATGCCGACAAGGTGTCTTTGCCACCGCTATCCAAACCTTCTCTTTTTTGAATGGCAAGAACCCACTGTCCCGAAATTACTGTGATCCTATCAGGGAATACAACTCTGCTTTAGCTTTCGCGTCAATGGGCGCACACATCGCTCAACCATCTGGACAAGGACCGTATGCAATTCCCACGGTCAAATTTATCACCAGGTCTCTCCTTTATATACCAATCCTGACACGTCACCACAATACGGTCAGCTATATATCTTTGATTCTGCTGAGGCTACCAGTCAACGTTTGCAAAAGGAATGTAATAGCGCTTGCAGTGACATTTTGTTGCTGCAACTAGACAACATGATACGATAGGTTAATCCCTTCGCAAAGTCTTACATGCAAATGCATGACATTATCACTCATAGTAACCCTGTTACTGCTGTACGAATGGTGTTCATGGAAATCCAAGTCTGGATATGAGAAGGTATAACTCCCCGTCCTGTCAAACTGATGTTGCTACTATCTTTGTAGGTGAAGACGGGGAACCTCCTGCACAACGCAACATTTGCATATATCCAAGGGGAGATGCTTGCAAGCGTATCTCTGTTCTCAATATGAACTGTGACCCCATGGTTTATCCACTGCTGTTCCCTTATGGAGATCCAGGCTGGCACATACAATTGACCCATGTTGAGGAAAAGCGAACCACGAAAAGAACGCGAGTCACACAGCTCCAATTTTATGCTTTCAGGCTTGCCATGAGATCTTCATTTAGCGTCTTGCATTCCAGTGGCAAACTCTTCCAGCAATACATTGTCGACGCATATGTCAGAACAGAAGGCACGCGTTTACATTACCTATGGTCCCATCAACAAGATTTGCGTGTAGAGCAATACAGGGGACTTACGGATGCTGTCACTACGAAAGCACATCACCATGACCTCCGCCCTGGACAATTGATCATTCTTCCCTCTACCTTTCAAGGCAGTCCAAGGTACATGCAACAGAACTACCAAGACGCGATGGCAATTGTCCGCAAATGTGGAAAGCCTGACTTATTCTTAACCTTCACCTGTAATCCTGCTTGGCCGGAAATCTGCAACGCCATTTCCCATCATGAGCAAATAGAACACAGACCTGACATCGTTGCTCGCGTCTTTCATATCAAACTGCGACATTTTCTAACAGATATTCTGGTAAAAAATATTTTCGGCAATGTTCTCGCTTACATCTTCGTCATTGAATTCCAAAAACGAGGATTGCCTCATTGCCATATGTTACTTACACTTGACTCACAATCCAAAATAAGGACCAAGGATGATATAGACAAATATGTCTGCGCTGAGCTTCCAAATCCTGAAATACACCCTCGACTTTTCCAAATTGTCATTAAATGCATGGTGCATGGTCCGTGTGGCACGCTTTTGCATGAAAGACGGCACGTCTTTCCCGAAAGACTTCAACGCGGAGACTCAAGAAAACACACAAGGACACGACGCATCCATTGTACTTCACAGGGAGCCAGCCGATGATATTTTTCAACATGACGAAATAACAGACTTTCCTTGACGGTAGGTATGTTAGGGCTCCTGAGGTTATGTGGCGTTTGAACGAGTACAGCCTTTCAGAAACATCTCACGTGATTACACGATTACCAGTTCATTTGCCAGAACAACAAATCATCTTCTTTCATGAGGGTCACGAGGAACAAGCGCTACAAAGACAAGCCCACAAAAACACTATGCTGTTAGTATGGTTTGAACTCAACAAAACAGATCCTGAAGCTGTAGAGTTACATTACACTGATGTTCCCCAACATTACACATTTCAAAAATCCTCTGGAAAATGGAAAAAGAGAATCAGAGGAGGCACAAAAGTGATCAGTAGAATGCCTGTTGTTGCCATTAACGACACCGAACGTTATTACCTCAGACTTCTCCTTACCCGTTCCGTGGGCGTCACAAGTTTTCACCATCTACGAACAGTCAACGGTGTTGAATGTGACACTTTCAAAGAAGCTTGCCAACAATTAGGTCTTCGTAAAGACGACAAGATATGGCATGATACTCTTTCAGAGGCATCCCAGATACGAATGCCACGATTCTTACGAGAAATGTTCGTTTTCATCTGTGTCTTCGGCGAACCACAAAACATTCCACACCTTTGGGACACGCATATACTCTCCCTTTCTGAGGACTTTCTCACAAAATATTCCACAACCACCGCTTACATGTATGCTCTGGCTGACATTAATGACATGCTGCAACCACATGGACTCAACCTGCACAAATTACACCTACCCCCCACTGACATTCCTCCACTGTGTCATTCATCTCCCACCTTCGACGCTCAGGCTAAACACTCACACGCTATAGAACACTACGACAAACTCAACACAGAACAGAACCACGCTGTTGATACTGTTTTACACGCTGCACATTGCAATTCCCATCCCCGATGCTTCTTCTTAGATGGTCCTGCAGGAACAGGGAAAATCTTTGTGTACAAAACCCTGATTCATACCATCAGAGCTAGGGGAGACATACCTACAACCGTAGCATCTACAGGAATAACTGCAACATTATTACCGGGTGGACGAACTGCCCATTCCGTTTTTAAAATACCGTTGAAGCTGAATACTACTTCCACATGTAACATCAAACCTACCTCGCCACATGCTCAACATCTTCTACAATCCAAAGTTATTATATGGGACGAGGCACCAATGACACACGCATACGCATTCCAGGCAGTTGACAGGTTATTACGTGACCTCACGGGTGACATGCAGCCATTTGGAGGCAAAACAATACTATTGGGTGGAGATTTCCGACAAATACTCCCCCCGTCATTATGCGTGGCTCCCGTGCGCTTACTGTCACCAGTTGCATTAACAAGCACCCTTTGTGGCGTCACATGCATGTTCTTACACTGACAACAAATATGAGAGCTCTTCCTGAAGAACAACATTTCGCACAATGACTCCTCGATGTTGGAGACGGGAAAAACAGAACACTATGAACCGATGTATGGCGACATCGACTTCTCAGCTGTCACTCTGGAACAACTCAGCACGCGAGCTATATTAAGCGTCACCAACGAAGACTCGCTACACCTTAATGAACAAGTGCTGAAACTTATCCCTACCGATGAGGTGACTTTCACGAGCGTGAACTCCATCGTCACAGACGATCCTGCAGATCAACTTTCATTCCCCGAAGAATTTCTTAATAGTCTTACTCCCACTTGCATGCCTCCGCATAAATTCAAAATTAAAATTGGATCCATCATCATGCTTCTCAGAAACCTCCTGCCTGCAAAAGGTCTTTGTAATGGCACTAGACTGTCTGTTACCAGCATTCACCGCAATGTACTGGAGTGTAAAACTATCACAGCTGCTACCTCACAAACTGTCCTTATTCCCTGGATATGCCTGACCCTGTCAGATTCAAATTTGCCTTTTACTTTTACACGAAGACAACTTCCTGTTAGATTGGCCTTTGCGATGACAATTAGTAAGGCACAGGGCCAATCATTCGAAAAGATATGCCTGTATCTGCCAAAACCAGTCTTCAGTCACGGACAATTGTATGTTGCTCTCTCCAGAGTTCCATCTTTTCATTCGCTTACTGCTGTATCCTCAAACCTACCCCTTTTAGACAACTGTGTCTTTTCGGGAGTGTTTAGCCATCAATAAATAATTATGTGTGAGATTGAGCATTAACAGGTCTGTGATGCCCTTGGATGTCCCGTACTGAACGCGCGATACACTGAATGGATCAACGTGTGTATACTCGGTGCCGAGAGACGTGGGTAAGCCGTTGAACCCCATTCGTGCTGGAGACCAGGGCTTGCAATTGTTCCCCATGAACAAGGAATACCCAGTAAGTGCGGGTCATACGCTCGCATTGATTACGTCCTTGCCCTTTGTAACCCAACCCCTCCCCATAAACCATGGTCGGGTGACTTGGTGGATTATATATAGAAAAGCACCCGGAACCGCAAAGAACAATGAAAAGACAACGTGGCTCAGAGGTGCACAGACGAAAGTGACTCAGGTTAGGAGTTGGGGACGGGCACATGAGCAGGCAGTGCGTACTGAACGAAGATTGTATGTTGGTTCATAGCGTGCATTGTTGCAATGTTACTTTTCTTGGTGGTTTATTAAATTACGGATTTTGCAAATGTTCATTTTTTTCCCTGTGCTTAAAAATCATTAAAGAAGCGGCGTGATTATGCGGCGTAGCATTTGGCTAGTATTTTTATATTGTATCAATCATTTTTGTACAAACTAATAAACACAGGAAAATGAATACTAAAAAAAGAAATGGCACGTCCAATATTATGATGATTAGATGGTGCCATTTAATCAATTATAAGCTTAATTGTTTATTTATAGTCCCTATCCAAACTGAAACCTACACACAATCACATTCTTAAGTTTTTAATGCTGTTTTATTTCTTTGTCTACAAATGGAAAAAGACTTGACTGCTATCAAAATGTGTCCCAAAACCTTTTTCTAACATAACCAATTTCTGAAAGATCTTTTTGAAATACAAACTTTAAACTTCTAAGCAATTTGATATAACAAACACAAGAAGATAACATAAAAGGTACTGCCTTTTATTTGTAGCATATATGACAAAAAATTAATTTCTTTCATTTTTGAAAATAGTTGATAATTATAAGTCAACCATATGATCTGCAGACTATTGTGTCTAAGGTGTTTAATGCATACTAAAGTCTATAGGTTTTGTTTTTCACTTCAGCATATTGCATACAATAAATCACATGACCAAATCTATACAGCATACCAAAGAAACAAGTATATCAACACATTTTGGAAATAATGTCTTTATTGGTGGAAAAATAATTTGCAAAAGAAATTCTGTATTTGCAGATTGATTAGAAATTGTTGCTAATTTTTTAATTTAAAGTTTCATTGTTTTTGTTAGTGACTATAGCTAATATGTAAGTGAGCCTCCAATGATATTATGCAAACACCACATTGAGTACTTTTATATTTTACAGTAAAGGAGTTTCTTGGTATGCAATGTCAATCCAGATTGTTCATGTCAGTATTTCATCTATATTTTTATCAGCATAATAAATTAAAGTACATTCAAAATCAGAATTAAGTTGGAAAAAATATATTTGAAGTTTTCCTTTTGTATAGTAACTATTCTTTGGTCAATTGTTGAGAATAGTGTAAATTATTGTGTTTGACACACAAAGTAACACTGACTGGTAGATTTAATTCAATGATTGTGATCCACTTGGACATATGATACAAAATTGTTGGTCCCAAGTGTGTAACAATGCTACAGCAGAAATATGACAAGGAAGCTGCCTCTATTGAAGATTAAATATTATATTTCTGAATGAAAATAATATTCACTGTTCATATATTTATATGGTTATTACTACAGGTGCTACACTTTGTGTTATCTGCCAAGATCGAAACTCTTTACGTCAGACTGTGGTTAGACTGGAACTGGAAGAGGAATGGAGGTTCCGCTTGAGAGATGAATTTCAAACGGCGAATTCCAAAGAGGATAAACCTCTTTTTTTTCTTACAGGAAGACACATATAAGCCAAAGTTATAGTTTGGCATAATTTTAAGACTGATAAAATTAATGAAAGAATAACATTAAAACCTAATAAATGCACTATGTTAAATAAGAATATTTTATTTTTTATTACTGTTCGTTACATTTTAATACAGTTTGCATTTTTTATTGTTTACATTGTAAAAATTGTCTTATTTAAATATTGTAAAGCAACAGTCTCTTTTTTTTGCAATAAAACTCCCAGAATTTTCATTACTTGGTGGTAATTTCCATAGTTTACACACATTGTCATTTTAATAAATTTCTTTTAAAGACACCTACAGTGGTTTAAAGTCTTTCTACCTGAATTGCCATATATATTGTATTTAAGAAGTTTTAAAAATCCAAAAATAACAGAAAATGTTAGAGCAGGTATCTCCATCTATATTTCAATGACTTTAGTATACTGCAGATCCATTGTATGACTTACTGTAAAATAAATATATTTACAGTAATATTACTTTTGCAGTAAAAAATATTGCAACATTTGTAACTAAATATAAACAATTGCATTGCAAAAACAGGGAAAAACTGTAGCTACATATTTTACCACAATAATGAACAAGTTAAAACATGTAAACTTTGTGTAATATTTATCTACATTTGGTGACTGAGTCAACTGATTGAAAGTTGGGCAGTTTTTTATTTACTTCATCCAAGAGTCAGTTATTACATTTTTATTTATTAGATATTTTTGCAACGGTGAGTCTTATACAGAAATAACAGTGAATGCAATGCAATTACATTAGAAGACCACATGAAATATTTACTTCATAACAATACTTTACAATATGATGTGCTGACATAGCCCAAATAGGCTTGTGTTTGGTCAATAACTTTCATAAACAGTGGATTTCAATTCAAGGAATTGGTTGATGTCTTGTTATGTGTTGATTGAGGAGAGTCTTTGACAAATTGAACTTCAAATTTCATAATCGCAAGCTACAATTGTTAGCTGCTTCAGCATATGATGCAGAGCATACCTGGAGCTTTAAGTATTAATTACAACATTTAAAAAATAGTGAATCATTATAATGTGGGAGGTTGTAGTTTTCAGTCTATGCTTACAGATGTATGGCTATTTTAATCCTTCTTAGTACTCGAGCTTTAGTCTGCTTATAAGAAATACGGGTTGGCTTCACTTCTTTATAAAATGTGCTGTTGTGAATTCTGGACACTCCTAAAACTAAGCTTCAAAATGCACAGCATAATGTCAACTAAATCCTGTCTGTTCTAAAATGTCTGCTGTTCTGTGTATTGTACATAGAGACACTTCTACACACCACTTTCTCTTCTATTGACTCTAGTCATTGTTAACATTTTGCAAGTGGAAACTACACATTCTAAATTACCATAGCTACTACCTTCACTGAAGAAATCTGCATTCAATAGTTGATTCCTTTGTTTTTATTTGTCATAGAGAACTGTGGTTTATTATTGAACTGTTATAATTAGACAAGATAATTATTTTTTGCTCAATAATACATTTTTAACAGCTTTGGTACTTTTTTGTAATAATAGTTATACTGGTACAGCTATAGAGACTGTGGTGTGCTTAGAGACAGTTTAGGAATAAATAATTATATGTTTTTGTATTTCATCACCGTGAATGGAAAAAAAATAATAATGCAGTTACATTATTTTGTTCATCATTTTTAAATTGCACATACCACCTTTTCAGTTTATGAAAAACTACTGAAAACTATATGAATGTAAATGTAATTTCAATATATTTAATTACCATGAATACCTGAGTAAATTGCCTTTTACACAGTAAATTTAAATGGCCTTGGTGATTAGTAAGACCTTTATTATCGGTAAATATAATATTACAGTAGGATCCTGTTCCTTGTCAATCAAAAGCTATGGATAATTGTCAAACATTGAAATAATTCATATTCCCATTTTTCCCCAGTATTGACAATGATGATAGTAGGATTGTAAAAATATTTTAAAAAAACAGACCATGACTCTTAATATATTATAGCGCTGGTGCAAATGCGACCATTGCAATGGCATATTACAATGATGCACAAACTCTTCGAAACAGTTGGATGGTCTCAGTTTTCACTGCAGTCATGCAGCTGGTGACAAATACTGTACACATCACCAGGGGTCTAGAATGTTTCACTGTCAGGTGGCACAGCAGGAATGTTGAGTGATATTCTTCTTATCCCACTTCTCATACCAATGTATTGCCAGTGCTGAGCACCAATGGATTGTTGATTTTTTTTACATTGCTCTTTTATGAAGCCCAATATTATTAAAAGGAATACTTGCTGTTGCTGCATTAGTTGGAATTCACATGCAGCTGTGGCAGGCTTGCCATTTTAATAGGCTCTGTACAGCTGGCTCTAAAGCTGCATATGTGCACAATAGAATGCCATCTCATAATGTTACTGCCTCATCCCATAATTGTTATCACCATTACAGTTCTAAAACAAGTTATTTTTTGCAGGTGCTGCACACACAGTTTGTGCAAATATACTGTAAATATTAATATTTGGTGAGAAACTGAAGCAAATGCACAGAGAAAAATACTCTATGGATGTAGTTTTGCATATTATAACGTATTGGACTCTGACTTGTTACAAGTGATCTAGAGATGGAAATCGAAAATGAAAGTAAGATATCAGCATTAGCTGATTGTGGTGCCGAACACGTTTGTGTAGCTGATGCACCTACAGCAAAGTTGCCTGGGAGGACTGCCACTTACGATGACAAGAGATATAAACCAGATAGCGTTGAACTGCGACTGCCACCGCTGCCCACCAGCTGCGTGAAGACAGCCAGGCAGCCTGCTTGTCATGCATTCCTGCCAGCCATTGAGCAGTCCCTGCTTAGCCGCTGCAGCCAGAGGCACCAAAAAGGTGCAAAGAGCAGCCACAGCATGGAACAACAGATGTTTTATGTCGATTTATGTGTGAAATCTTTGCTTTGTGTTCTTTCCAGAAAACTGAGTTTTTTGGGAAAAAATATTTAGCCCTTAAAGAGTTAAGATAAATTTAAAGATGATAAAGTTTTTAAAATTAAACATCAAGTATGCATTCACACCACCAAAGCTGTATCATCTAAAAGACAGGACAGATATCTATAGTAACTTTCAGTGGGAAGAAATCTACTTTGTGTAAACTTGCCAATGATTTCAAAAAATCAATAGACATTATGTTAAAAGTTCTCTTCCCTCTTATAAAAAAGGACATACAGAAGCATTGCCAGATTGATCATCAGCCCAACAAAGCTCACCAACCCTATAAACCTAATTACTCCAAAATGGCATAAAGTGAAATTTTGAATGTACCTAGACTCCAGTAGTCCACCACACTACTTGGAAATTTATTCCACGTGTCTATAGATCTCTGTGTGAAGAAAAAACTAAATGTGTTTGCAAAATTTACCCTTAACAAGTTTCTAACTGTGACTCTGTGTTCTTATTAACTAATTTTTAAAATAACAGTCTAGACCCACTATGCTAACTCCTTTCATAATTTTAAACACTTTAATCATGCCACCTCTAAATCCTAATTTTCTGAAAAGGTGCAACTCTTTCTTTATTTCTTTCCTCATAGTTCATACCTAGCAGTCTTGGAATCAGTCTAGTCGTTCCTCTTTGGGCTTTTTCCTCACACTGCTATTTCTTTTTATTGTCCACAGACCAAAACTACACACAGGACTCCAAAGGCCACCACAGTAGTGCATTATAAAGCTTAAGCGTAGCCTCTTTTGACATGTACTCTACAAATTGTGCTATATAATATAAACATTATAGTCTTAGTCTCATAGTCTTCTTAATGGCTTCTGTAAACTGCCAGAAGGTTGATAGTGATGGGTCCACTATGACTATGTCATTCACGTTGAGTACTTTCAAGTTTCATACCTCCCATTTTATTTTCAACAAGCCTAATAAAAATGCAACTTATAAACAAGCCTAATAATACAGGAGAAGAGGCGGTGAAAGCTATGGTTGGTACCTGGAATATTTTTGAACCAAAATGAAAAAACAAAATCAAAGTATATTAATCTTTGCATAACAGATTGTTTTGAAGACGAAGTTCAAATTCTAGGTAATACACACCATTGTCTTTTATAGGGGTGATGATACCCCACCAGATGCTCAAGCCACAACAGCAAGATCTCATGGTCAATAGTATCAAAAGCTGCAGAAAGATCAAGGATGACAAGGAATGCTGCCCCTCCTGACTTGGTAATAAGAGAGATGTCATTAAATACTTTCAGGAGGGCAGTCTCAACACCATGAAAATGCCTAAAGCCAAATTGACAGATCTAATAAATTGTTGGAGAGGAGTCATCAAGAAGAGTCACTATTAAGAATCCAGGTCATAGTGATGAAAAAGAAGCCCCGTTTCTTTGAGGTAATGAAGTCTTGCAGGATAAGAGTTTTATTAGACACTGACCTCACGTTAAGTAGAGCAACCTTGATTGACATAGAAAGGCTCACTGTGAGGCAAGCTCAGGTGAGACTGCGAAGATTAGCAGCATTAGCTCCCCTAGAACACACAGAGAAAAATTGATGCGGTCTTGAAATGGGGGAATTAAATCAGGTTTCCAGCTACTGAGGGCCAGGGCCAGCGTCCTGTAGAGAAGAGGATAGGTCAAAGAAAACTCTCAAGCATTGAGATTCCAAGCCCGGCAAGGGAAAATTGAGCCGACTTTGGTTAACAGCAAAGCCGCCATGCTTTCCACATCTGCTTTGGGAGCATCTGTGTCTCCGTCTCCAAGGGGCATTTAGCTCACTCATATAGATGAACACTGGTGTCCAGGTAAAGAAGTCAGGAGATGAATAAATCAAGGGTGGAGGTTCAAATAAAGTCCCATCAGACGAAGAAAATTGAGACGATAACATGCCAGAAAAGGTATTAAGTAAGGAAACACAATCATAGGGCAGTAGCCCTTGGATATACTTACACATAAACACAAACTTAAAACATAAATTAACGAGACAAGCGGACCGCCTGCCATACCAGTCAGCACCATCGTTACTCTAGATACACACAAACACACACTATGGTCTGAGCACACCAGAATGACTAAAAGGAAGAAAATTAAAAACAGACATGCATATTGCCTTTGGTATAAAAGGAGCCCCAGTAGCATTTCCTTACTCACTTCTGCTTAATGATTTGGTGGCTGAAAGTACTCAGCATTGGTGTGTCCAACAGGATGTGCAGCATTGTCCATAATGGCACTTAGTTTTGTTTTAATTGTCTCCTTCTTTACTAACTTCAGGGAGACCAGAGTGCATCCCAAACTGAGCCTGCCCTTGTATTATTATTATTATTAAGTAGCTTGTTTATTCAGAGGGCATACCATGCTGGAAAGTTAACACCTCACAGCCAACCAGAATGCTATGGACACAAAACTGAGATGCCAGTATAGCAGTAGTCACAGAAAATTTTTATATCTATAAATTAGACTCCAACCCTGGACAAGACAATAATACAATGCACAGAACAGACATACCTATACCCAGACAATATACCTGTGGGGCAAATTAGAAGTACCATTTAATCTAACATGCACATTTTTGGGATGTAGGATAGAAAAAGGAGTACCCAGATAAAACCCATACAGATATAAGTAAAGCATGCAAACGCACAGTAAGTAAACTGAGATTAGTACTCTGTCTCCTTGAACTGTGAGACAGCTATTAGCTATTGTACAAGTTAAAAAAAAAAGTACATTCTTTGTTTGTAAATGATCTGAAAACACTGCTGTAAACTTGTCTATCCAGTCTTTCCCTAAGGTCAAACAATACTGATCAAGCAGAACAATGCATCAAAATAATTACATGGACTATGCTGCTTGTATTGTGTGGCCCTGAAAAATGAACATAAAAGGTGAAAAAGTACTCTCTATGGTACTCAGAAACATAACACATTGACAATTCAGTGGACTGATAACAAGAAAAAAAGATAATGTGTGTTTTGAGAAAAGTAAATTTATCTACTGGGTGATTATCAGCATATGAGTGAATTGGTCATCTTAAGATGATTTACTTTTTTGACAGTTTGGTTGTGTAATGACTAAATCAATTTACTGACCTGCTTTTTACCAGGTTAAAGGGTGTCAGTGCTTACCTTAGCAACCCTAAGCTCGAGGCGGAAATGAATCCTGGATAGGGCAACAGTGCATTGCAGGACATATAAACACATGCACCCAGTATTTATACTGGACTACAAATAAAGTGCATGTCTTTTGAATGCAGGGGAAAAAAACATTAATTTGAGAAACATACACACACACACACATTCTGAGAATGTGCAAAGTTTGTATTTAGGCAATGAATAGATCAGGAAAGAAAGCCTTATAACTTGAGCTCTGAGGAAACAGTCCTGAGTCTTTCGGCTTTACCAACCATTATTAATATACTTAAAACAAAAGGTAGTTTAAAATACTTTTAATTAAATTATTATAGACCAGTGTAGTGTGACAGAATAGACTTAAATGGCTAGAAAGCTTGCAGCGATTAAATATGATTAATGGTTTCTTTAAAATGATTAATATGGATTCCTTCCAGGCACTGTGCCAGCAGCAACCGGCTTTTTAAGAAGTTCCGTATTTCTCATTTTTTTATTTTCTGAACTTATTTACTAGTCTTATTTAAAAATAGAAATGACCTACTTATGGCTTGTCACTGATAGTAGATAAATGGATTCTAAATGGATTTTAAATTAATTTTTCTACCATATTTCCCCCTGGGGAAAAGTTCTATCTGTTTATCTGTATATCTATCTAAAAAGTGCTGGGAGTAGACGGTATTGATAGAAGCCTGCCATAAACTGAAAGATTTTTAAATTGTTCTCTGTAGAATTAAATTATTCTATTTTACTAATTTTAAGAAGCACCGAACAGTTCACTTGCATTGTAATGCTGTAGAAGGGTTGAGAGTCAAGCTAGACACACAGTAAAGGTTATTTCATTACAGAGCTTATAGAGCTCCATCTCCTGCTACTCCACAAAGTGCCATTGTAGGTGTTTAATAAATTGATAAAAATAGATACATAAATAAAATACATTTTAGTGTGGTAGGGTACTGTTATGATCCATGCCTAACAAGGAACAAACGCCTGAACAGTCCCAGAAGGACCTGAAGCTTTAAAAAACATGTAAACCTTTGGTTACCACATAACAAAACCTTAATAGAAATATTTCAGATTTATATTAAAATAATTTAAACACAGATCCATAATTAGAAAAGGATAAAAAAAATCATAATATTCCAAATAAATTTCAAAAGAGCACAATTAGAACAAGAACTAAAACTATTATCCAAAGAAACTGTCCAAAAACAAAAGTGGTATGTCTGAAACTTAAAACACTTAATCCAAGAAACAAAATCAAAGGGTCAAAAGCCAGAAAATCCAAAATTATAAATCAAAAAACAAATCTATTGATGATGGAATAGGTATCAATAATCCTTACGAAATTACAGCATTTTGCTCGCCACCACCTCATTTCTAGATTTCTTCCTCTTGAGCATATTGTTAATTGTTTTCCTTCATGTCATCACTTCAGTTGTTCTAAAACATTTTAGGAGGTTCTTTTAATGAGCACTATACATTAGTATGGTCATATGATTTCCGCGATTTGGAGAACACCAGAAAGATGGAATCACAGAATTAATCCATAAAAACGGATTTTAGATTTAAATAAAAAATTGTACTATTATCCAGATACTAGTTTGTTGTTTTTCAAGCGAACCCAATTTTTCATGGAAATCCTGTTGTGCCTCTGTCTGTTCTTGTGCATGTTTATGTATATTTTCTAGTGAGTAAAGAGACAGAAGTTATGTACAACAGCTGCATGAGTCAGGGGAAAATGTTAAAGCGAGTAGCATCAGATACCCCATATACGTCCAAAAAATTTTAAGAGACACAAGCTTAACTGCAAAATTCAGGGCACAACAATATACCGGTGACTTTTACGAATACGAACAACAACTTTTCTGCAAGTTTGCAAACATACAATAGACTGGACATAAAAAGATAATTGCAATGACCATATAAAATTTAAAAAACAAGGAGAAATTTAAGATCAATAAAGTATAATTGGGCTAATGTGCCATTTCAAAAAGGAATGCAAAGTGGTATTTCACTATTGTTATTTTATTGCAGCTTTTTCTACTTTCTTTTTCTAAGAAAACAGGTACTGATACAAACTTACCTGGGGCAGACTCTGCAACAGCCCTTTTTGTTTGTGAGATTTCATTGGTGATTCTGACTTTTTCTTGACAAAGAGTATTAGGAAGATATACAATTATTATTATTATTATCATTATCATTCTTTAATTTAATATTATTTATTGTATCAGTATGCTGCTGCTGAAGAATGTGAATTTCCCATCGGGATTAATAAAGTATCTATCTATCTATCTATCTATCTATCTATCTATCTATCTATCTATCTATCTATCTAACAGTCTCTGAGATGTAAAGGGTACAATGAACATTGCAAGATATCTGAATTTCAGCATATTGACTGATGAGTCAAGCATATTGATTGTGTCATTAAGTGAAGTCTTCCATGAAGGCAAAATGAGTGTGAAACATCCAAATGTTTCACAAAAGCCAGCCAGATCTTCATTACCCTGCCCAGATGAGGCATACCTTAACCCAACCTGGCCTCAAATGCTACTTGCTGGCATCAGCTAGAGCAGGCTCCAAAAATAAGAATATTAACAAATGCCCCACAAGAGGAGGGGTTACAGTAAATCTTTGGCTTGTATTAAAAAGGGAAAATAAAGAATTTTAATAAACAAAAGATTTATTAACAAAAACTGCAAGATACAGGGAAGAACATAAATAAGCAAAAACAATCCACAGAAAACAAGTCCAATCCATAAACCAGAAGAATAAACCAATTACAGAGGAGAAACGAATAAAATAAAAAAGTAGTAAATCCAAATACTGTAGCAAATAATCCATACAAACTCCAATATAAGCCTTCTCAGCTCACTTAAATAGCTAGAGGGAGGGCTAAAGAGTGGTGATGTCACAGTAGCCCCACCTCCTGGTACATGATTAAAAAAATAATACACAAACTTGACAGAAATAACATACCATTATGAAAAATAATAATACAAAGAGAATAAAAATAACAATACAATATAAGATATGCATGAATTTGCACTGATACATAACTGATTGATTTAATAAATATATTCGGGAAAATGTTGATGTTGTTGTCTATTTTGCAGCAATCTAATTCCAAAGGAATTGAGAGGTCTGAGTAGAATCTGAACTCCTGTGTAACTAAGCATTTAGTTGGCATTACTGACAAATTTATCACAGAATATTTCATATGTTATACTTTGAACTACATTTAATAATAAATAAAATAATACATTTTATTTATATAGCGCCTTTCCCATGCTCATTTATAAGATTAATATTATTGTATCTATATGTTTCTATTCAATTATTTGCTTTCTTCTTTGGTATCTATGGCACCCCTTAAAAAAGGATGAAGACCAATGACAGATTAAATCTCATTGCTCGTGTAAGTGTCACAGATATTTTATTAAATACAAAAAATGAACTATTAAATCAAACCATCTTTGCTGTGTACGGTTTTCTTACTAATAACGAAAGCTGGCAATTGAGTTACACAGCAGGTGTAGTCATTGCTGCTATCTGGGTCAAAGTTAATTTCTCACCATGTGGTGCCAGGGAGTTATGGCTGATGTGCTGACTCCAGCGCAATGCTATTAATAGCTACCAACTAGTTATTTTGTAATGAATATTTTTCACGTCTTTGCATTCTGCTCCTCAAAAGTGCATTGTTTGCTATTCTCTGCATTCTATACATGCTACCCCTTGTGGAAATCCTTGAAATGATTCCACACTACTTCTTGTTAAATATTTAAATTAATATTTTCTTTGTTCAATTAAAATAGACACATAAAATATGATTTAGATTACCTTTCTGTGTTTAAATAGGACATTATTTTTCTTTTCCGGAACAAAACTGATTTAGTGTAGCAGAGACCAGAAGAGTTCCTTCTTTAAGGGCAAAACAAAAGGACTAAAGTGCATAAACAGTAACAGCTACTTGATCATTCACCAAAATCTTTATAACAATGCCAAAGTCAAATCTGTAAAGAAATAAAACTCAAATCATAATCTGTTCCTAAATTAGTTTGTCAATCTTACTGTAGTTGTGATTTCCAAACATGAGTAAATATCTGGGAACACCCATTAAAAATTTGTAATGAATAGAGGCGAAATCCTGAGCTGCAAAGGCTACTCCCACAGGGCTTCTTCTTAAAACACCCTTCCCAATTACTCCTATCTATGAAATTTAAATTGCTGTCTGCTGGAATTTCAGGAAGACAACAAAAAGAGCTGAACAAAAGACTTGATGCTGAGAAAAAAATAAAAATCTAAAATTGCTGTTATCAATTCAGGAGCTCAAAAGAACAAGGAAACTGAAAGTTAATAATTCATTTGTACATTGTAATCAGCACTGTGCCACAGGAGACAGACAGACAGACACACAGACTAGCACAGCTACTTGGCTCTACATTTGAGAAATATTTCTGTCTGCCACAATATCTTTCTGTCATTTTGACTATTACATACCTATATGGCATAACAACAGCAAATAGAGTTTAAATAACCATTGTGGTCTGCGTACATATTATGTGTTTAAAAGCCATGGCATGTTTGAATTTCCAATTAATGTAATGTTAACTTACTTTAGTTACTCATTTAAATGTAAAATCAGAAGATGGATGCTGTGCAGCCTTGTCTATGCTTTACCGCTGTTGTCAGGCAGATTTGTTGATTTAGATGTTTTGAGTACTGAAATCTGCATCTCCTGTGACTCCTTGTTATCAGCTCTCCTAATGTGTGGGTGTGACACATCATTTACTTCGAATGCATATTTTGTTGTTTATATTTTCCTGAATATATAGTACCTGCCAATTCTTTTAATCTCCATTAACTCCTACAATATTGTTGCTGACACTGTTTAATACTGTTATGAATACCTTAGACGCATGTTACCCACTGAATTTGAAATTCTGCTAGCATATATTAAGTACATAAAAGTATTAATTGTAGTAAGTAAAAAAAATATTCAATAATTAGTATATCACTTTGATTGGTGCTTGCATAGCTTTTCAGACACATTATTTTGAAAAGCTGTGTGGTCTCCAAAAGATATACAATACTAGGCCATGACCTTCCCTACCCTATCTACAAAAGACCCTAGGCCGCCTAACCCCAAACCCAACTGGCAGGCTTCTGGCTTCATAGGCCCAAAAAGGATACCGGACTTCAAAAGTTCAAAATATCATTAATATTATAAATAATTCCAAAAATGAATAAAGCTGACCTACAAAAAAAGATGAATTGTGAAAGCTCCTTGCTTGGAGACAATTCCTACATGAAATGTTTAAAAATGCTGATATTTGTTAGAAACAAATGAAAAACAAAAATGGAAAAGAAAAGCACATAAAAATAGGCAATAAGGATTTGCTAAATGGCAAAAGTCAAAACAAAATAACAGAAGTACAAAAAAAATACAGTGATGCACTCTTCTTATATATCAGTCAAAACGCTGAAGGACTCGCTCCAAGCATCACAATATATAGGTTTAGAGCAGTCCTTCAGTCAAGACATCAGTGTTGCCCCACCTCAAGGTATACAGGAGAGCATGTAATACACAGACAGTAAAAAATTAACAAACAGAACAAAGGCTTCAAAAATACATAAACATAATAAACACATGAAAACAATACTTTACAATAAACAAACTAAACACAGAAATGGAAATTAAAGATAAGTCAATCACCTAAGATAAGCTAATCAGGTTTTACACTTTTTCCTCTGAACTAAATCATCTCAACAGAGGTGGCATGGTCTTGGCAATACACAAGAAAGTCAGCCATTTTCTAGGTCTGGTGTTGCCTACAGCACTAGTGCTTTAGCAGAATTTTGCTTCAACTAGTTAAACCACTAACAAAAGTAAAACTGTGGGGTACTATTCTTTAATGGTAAAATATTTTGTCCTCCTTCTCTACCCATTGTAAGGTGGATGTTTTAGGGATAACAGCAGGGTACAAAGAAAAAAAAAATTCATTTAGAATTCAACTACTGAAAAAAATACAGTAACCTTCACTTAATAGTTTACTGATCCAGTGATATCAATGAAAAACAAAACTATCATGCAGCTATTAACTCATATAATCAATTGTATCATATTAAGGTGACTTTAGAATCGCCATCACATTCATTTAAATAGAAATGTTTAAAGAATAGGGTCACACAGTAGTTTAGTGCCTCAGTGGTAACTGTTGAGAATGTTTTATTGTGTTATGTTTGAATAGTAATTAGGTACAGATTCAGATACATTCATTAAATTTCTCTTTGCCTTCCAATCTATATATATAATGCAAAATCTATTTACAGGTGTACTCAAATTTCACATTGCTACTGATTACCCATTTCAATTCAGAAGAAAACAATTTCCTGTAAAATTGTTATTTACTATCAACAAAAGCCAGGTCACTAGGAAAAGGAAGAACTAATCTAATGCAAAAATGTTTACTTACATGCAATTGTGTATAGCATGTTCAAGAATGAACAGCTCCAGTAACCTAGTAATATTATTGCTTATTACAGTATTTGACTGATGATTTTTTCCAAGGTGACTTACAATATTTAAAATACAATTGGTTAACATTTCATTTGTATTTCCAGTTTGAGCAAAGGCAGGGGATATCACTTGGTCACACAGTGTCAGTACCAGTATTTGAACCCATGGCCACAGCATTTGAAGTCCTAGATCCAAAGCCTTAACTACACTACATGACAATAATATTAGTCCACAGAGAAAAAAAAACTACAAATATTATATACAGAAAAGTACAAAGTTAATTACATAGTACTTCTGATACTTTCAATTAACCGACAATACTAACAGTACCATAACTAAGGCCCATTGTCTTATGAAATTTCCCAAGCAAAGCCAGTTAACATTTCAGATAAAATGCAGAATGGGCTTATTTGTTTCTCACTCACTCATTCCTCTTCTGACCCTAAAGGGCCTTCATTAGCAAGAGCTAAACATACCAATATTACATGTAAGTCAGGAACCAATCCAAGCCTGGGCTACTTCTTAGCAACCAATTAACTAGGGAATCCATTCCCGGATGGGTTTATCCATTCCCGGGAATTCAGGAATCCCAAATTTCATTCCCGGGAATCCCGGGCATCTCACGTGAACGGTTTTAGAACGACTGGCACTTATTTTTAATAAAACTACTGTAATATGTTGACACAAATAAAAGACTAACCTTACCTACAAGCAGTTCATGCTGTCATAGTACATGTATCTTTAGTTGCGGTAATAAGAGTGCAAAAAGCACAACATCCTTACAGGTGGCACAGTGATAGTGCTGCTGCTTTGCAGTAAGGAGACTGTGGAAGATTATGGGTTCGCTTCCTGGTCCCTCCCTGTGTGGATAACGCTTTGAGTACTGAGAAAAGTGCTATATAAATGTAATGAATTATTATTATTAACATGTCCAGCATGTGGTCGACCATGCATGAGCACACCAGCCGCTGAGAAAGCACGCTCTGTCTCCACTGAAGTAGGCGGCACAATCATCAGATACTGATACACTTGTTCTAAACCAGGGGTGGGCAGATTCAGTCCTGGAGGGCCGCAGTGGTTGCAGGTTTTTGTTCCAACCCAGTTGCTTAATTAAAAACCAATCCTTGTCAATTATTTAATTGCATGGCTTGCTAGTGCTTTAACTCTGCCATGTCAGGTCATTCTCATATCCTAGATTTATTTTCCTTTCTAAGGATATCATCCAAATGATTTGAAGTCTAAAACAGATGAGTAATTATCAGTGCTTCACTTTTTTCTCTTCACTTTCCTTCCAAGTATTTAATTAAACCAAATAGTGCGTGATAAATACACACAGGTGTAAATGAAAACAAGCTAAATGGAGAAATGCTGGTCTCTTTTGTCATTTGCATGGTATTGCTAATTAGGAGCAATTAAAAACCAAGAATACAGCTGTTTAAGACTAAAATAAGCAATAAGGGTTCAAAATCTTAACGTGCGAGACAACTAAAGTGAAGCTGAAGTGTTACTTGAGCAATAAGGGTTTCTTATTAAGCAATTGGGTTGGAGCAAAAACTTGCAGCCACTGCGGCCCTCCAGGACTGAATCTGCCCACCCCTGTTCTAAACAACGGCCGCGCTTGCCGTTGCACTGAAACACCGCCATTTCAGCTTTTACTGATGCATCCAGTTTCTTGTCATCATTCTGTGATGGCAAGTTTCTTGGCACAGATAATGCGGATGCAACAGACTGACGCATTGCAATTTCAAGTTGCTGTTCAAAGCTGTTGTCTGATGAAGTGCAAGCTACAGCAATGGCGCCACCTTAATTATTTTCAACTACAAGTTTTACACACTATATATGCGAGCTTGGCCGTTCCCATTTTCCCAGGAATTACAGCAGTTTCATTCCCGGGATTGCGGGAATGAAAAATGTCCGGGAATCCCGGGCTCCCAATTCCTTACAATTAACCTAATATTTACATCTTTATAAAGTAGAAGGAAAACAAAGAACATACAGCAGGACACAGAGAGAAAATGAAGTTTTCCATGATAGTTCCTGGACTGGGATTGAACAAACTGTCTGGAACTATGAAGCAGCAGTGTTTTGTGCTATCACATCACCCAGAAAGAATTAAGTAAACTTGCTTAGAGTCATTATTAAATAAATTAAACATGATTTTGGATTTAAAAAGGGCATAGTTGATGAATATTTTTTAATATGAAATACTTTATTAATCTGGTAAACTGATTTCTCGCATGACCTTTTTTTGGAGGTCAGAGTGCAAGATCAGCCATTGTACAGTGCCCCTGGAGCAATTTTCAGGTTAAGGGCATTGCTCAAGGGCCCATCAGGGCTCTTAAACTGGCAACCTTCCAACTGCCAGCGCAGATCCTTAGCCCTAAAGCCACCACTCCACCTTATTCTGATATTATCCTGAAAATTCTGGTATTAACAACAGCTTCTAGTTTAGGAGGAGAGTCTGACTGCTCCCTTCCAAAATGTAAAGTTTTATTCTTAAACTGTCTTTTTTGGTGTCTTTTCACTTGGCTGACTGTCCTGCCAGCTTACGTGTTAGCTATTTACAGTATATCATTATTCTTAGAGATCTGAATCTAAGAATGCTTTAAAAGTTAAAAACTCCTGTGTGACTTCCATTATTGCTTTGAAAAGCCTAACTAGGCAAACATAGCTGTATACAATTTATTTCTTAATATCACCAGTGACATGCACAGATCTTTTGGTGGGCAGTGACTCAAAACCAGAGGGGGGTGGGGGACACATAGCAAGGCAGGAATTGTTACATTTAATCCTGGACACAAATAAGTGCCCAATCATTTTAATTTCTTTGGAATTTTGGGGGTAATTTTTGGGCCTTTATAATATTGGGATGATTAATACAATATTAGCAATTACCATTTAAAATATTTGCAAACTTGGCAAAAAATGTATGTTTATGATTGCTGATTGTCATATTACCAAAAAAGACACATCTTAACAAGATGAAAGTGCAAATAAAATAATTCCCATCTACTTACATGGACCTTAACAGAAAATGTTCACATCATAGCTCATCAATTGAAGATTTTTTTTTTCACCATCAAGTACTTATTTTGGGTCAAGCATTCGGGAAAAACAGGTTATCTGGTACCATATATGACAGTTATTTTTTGTGCAAGTGACTTTCTGCATTTATTTATTATATTATGATCTAGAACCTACTGAAGCTCTGAACTGCACAGCAAAAAAAATTTGGAGACAACCGTTGTCTCGTACATAAGTGAAAATATCTCGTACGTACAGGATACTTTCATGATGTTGTCATGTAGTGTGTGGTTCAGCGCTTCTGTAAGAACCCTAAAATACAATGCAAAATTATTTTGTATATTAAGGTCTTTCAGTAACAAAAACAAAGAAAAGATAATACCTGTTTGTTTTCTATGTGTTGACAGCTTTTCAGTTTTATAGTAAAAAACTGTTTTTAGTGCAGACTGCTGACTACTTGTACTGCAAGAAATGAGTGATTATGAAGAAAACAGAATGTGAAAGAATATTATATATATATATATATATAGTAAATTATATTAACTATATATATAGCCTAGTATAAAATATATTATTCTCAAAAATGTGACCCTTCATTTCACTGTGTAAGAAAGCTGATTCATCCTTGTATATTTAACTAGAGTTCAATGTCACATGACAATCCTTTGAACAGGGACACATTACTTTATAATTTTTCTGTATAAAATGTCTGTATTATACCATACTGTTATTAAACTTACCGTTAATTCAATAAGAGCGATACAGTGATGCTTCACTGCATCTCATGATGGGGTATTTTCTTATAAGTATTTTAAAAAGAAAAAAAATCAGCCTACCTACTAGTAAGCACAGTAATCACCACTATCAGCAGTCACGTTCTTAAAGGTTAGTGTGCTCGTGGCGGTTAAGCAACTGTCCTGTCAAAATGAATTCACCTTCCTGGTGCCGTGATCTGCATTCAACTGCTCGGTGCCCAGTTATTTACCAAAGAGGGTGCAATGCCTCAAATACATAAAACGTGTTATGAAATACACAAGTCTTGTCATAAATTACCGGTCTGTGACACGACAATAAGCATATTTTTGTTTAGTTCAACTGATTGTCAAAATTTGATATTTGCTTTTCCGTATGGAAGATGCAGCGACTTTTTGGACCTGTTTTCGCGCTTTACTGGACGTGCGTGCTCGCTTTAAATATTAATATGGCGAAGATTTAAAAAAAAAAAGTTCAATCACAATCGACAATTCTGTCGTTTATGTGATGTTATACTTTAATTAAGATAAAAACACAATCTTTTAATGGTCATGGTATACCTTTTTACTGACCAGTTCTTTTCTTCCCCTAGAATTTGGTTCCTAGCGTCCTACAAAAAAACATAATTTCTACTGGCCTTTTTTGCAGGTGATGCAAACCTACTAGCCTGTACCTACTTTTGTGATTTCTACTTTAAAACAAAAAACGGTGTTACACTGAAAGCACATAAAAAGCCAAATGAAGGCATTGTCCAACGTAACACAAACGAAACAGTTACACACCTCACTAGTCCCTTTGCTCTGCTCTCTGTGAAATGGCTTATTCATATTAACCAGCTCCTGGACACCATCCTGTTATTGCTGGAATAGGCTGGACAGTGGACACCGCAACATTTACTCTTTCAAAATAAAAGGAGTAGGGTCTGGCTACAGACCGTGCACTCTCAGCCACATGCACGCTTTTAAAGGGGCGCTAAACTGCAGTCACGCCGACCTGGCGTTGGGAAAAGAACGCCGGTCTCGCGAGAAGTGAACTTGATTGGCTTGAGTTTAAACAGGATGGCTAGCCATCTATGGTTCTTTGTAGCACGTTTTCTTTGAAAAAT
Source organism: Erpetoichthys calabaricus (assembly GCF_900747795.2). Lineage (NCBI taxonomy): Eukaryota > Metazoa > Chordata > Cladistia > Polypteriformes > Polypteridae > Erpetoichthys > Erpetoichthys calabaricus. Next base: position 61,457,423 of record NC_041396.2, on the reverse strand, counting down.
TAATAAAATTATACTTTCCACCTTTCTGGTTTTTTTTAGTTTCTCCACCTTTACTGAGGATTTAATGGAATACTTTCACCCGCATTCGTGGAAGCTGATAGGCTTCAATTACTGTGCGCTGTTGAATAACTTATTTTGGTAAGTGTCTAATATAGTGGGTGCAAACCGTAACTAGCCAACCAAAAAGCCGTCGGTATAAGCAAAGTGAATATTTGCGGTGTGCAGAGACATTATAACTATAAGTCATGACATCATACAAAAACAGTACAACCTTGGGGCCATTAATAAAGTATATTAGCAATCACCATACTGTATGCCGTTTTTATTTCCATATTGTATAGTAAACCTACCTATCTTTAACAAGGTTGCTCATCGCTGCTTTCCCTCCATTTCAAAGAACGAATAGGGGGTGCCACTGTAACTTAAAAAAAAAAAAAACTCAGACCCTGTAATCAAATAAACAGTGAAAAACATAAACATGGTTAATACTGTATTCAAGGAATTTTCTGATTAAATACAACAGTAGCATATGTCTGCCAAATAAGTCTTAAGCGTCAAAAAAACTATATCATATTCCTGATAAGAAGGAAATGTCAAATTCAAGCTTGGGAGCAGAACATTAAACAGGACTCGTCCTCACTCAAAACAACTTTACATTTTTCTGTTTGTACTTTTTCAGTTTCTCACAGCATCGTTTATGGCACTGTTCTTCTTTAATGTCCTCGATGACAGATTTTGGTGACTTCCAAGTGTAGCAGTTGATATTTAATGACTTGCTATCAGCACATGACTGACTGACGTTAAGGCTTATGCACTATGCAGGATGCGAAGTCAATGCACATGTCACCAATCACAATCACCAAGTTAATTTGGTTATACACAGACAAGTAATTACATTTTAGAGATGCACAGAGTTGATACGTTTTTATTAAGATGTACGAAACAATACATTTATGTAAGAAACTGTAGTTCAAGAATTGTGCTAAAAGAAATACATGATTGTGATGAAAAAACATAGACTCAGGAGACAGAAACATAGAAATATAGACAGATATAGAAAAACATAGATCTAGGTGGAGAATCAAAGGGGTGGTAACACTGTGTTTAAATCCCAACAGGAGAAAATGACACGTGTGCCATTGAGGGGAAAGGGGCAGAGGCTTGAGCCACTGCAGCCACCCTTTTGAGCACATCCCTGCATATCACAGTTCGAATTCCTAAGTACTTTAGGGTTAAAAAGACCAACTGTTTTTAACAGAAATGTAAATGTCCATTCTAGCTTTAGGAATCAGTCTGAAGATCCAAGTGTTCTCATTCATTTCATTAATAACTGTCCCCCAACCTCTTCGGTTCAATGTGACAATAATGATAGTACTGGACACTAACTTGCACTTTTTAAAGCATTACCATAAATTAATAAATGTATTGCCTGATCTACCATTGTCTCTCATGATTGATGTTTTCCTTATTTCTTTGCAGTTTGATATTTAACTGTTTTTATTTAAGTGCCTTGTGATGATAACATGACCCTAAAATGTGATTGTCAGGCATGAGCTTCTTATTGGCACTTGTGGATGGCACTGCTGCCACGTGTCTTGAGTACACTAGGTCAGCTAAGCTATGACCCCACTAAAATAATCTGATCTGCTCCCACCTTTAATATAAACCTGCACTGGTATCTTGGTTACTGCTAAAAGTAGTAACATGGCATGATTTCAGAAACTATACACCTCTTAATCAAAGCATATGCCTGATGCATGTCTGTTCCAGGGCAGCACGGTGGCGCAGTGGGTAGCGCTGCTGCCTCGCAGTTGGGAGACCTGGGGACCCGGGTTCGCTTCCCGGGTCCTCCCTGCGTGGAGTTTGCATGTTCTCCCCGTGTCTGCGTGGGTTTCCTCCGGGTACTCCGGTTTCCTCCCACAGTCCAAAGACATGCAGGTTAGGTGGATTGGCGATTCTAAATTGGCCCTAGTGTGTGCTTGGTGTGTGGGTGTGTTTGTGTGTGTCCTGCGGTGGGTTGGCACCCTGCCCTGGATTGGTTCCTGCCTTGTGCCCTGTGTTGGCTGGGATTGGCTCCAGCAGACCCCCGTGACCCTGTGTTCGGATTCAGCAGGTTGGAAAATGGATGGATGGATGGATGTCTGTTCCAATGTTGTGTGACATTTATAGGCTAAGGGTTCTCAACCATTTTCTTGACATAACCCCTCCAGGAATTGAAATGTTTTAAAGTACCTACATTTATTTGGTCTTAAATAGTTAAGTACTTAACATTTAATAGATGCAAAGTAAGTAAAATCAAATCAGTTTGATTTTTCTCTTTGGTTGCAGGTGCAGGCTCTTTGTGTGTAAGAGTTGAGAACCAATGAGCGTTATGCCGGCAATACAATGTGCAGAATGTAGCGACAAGTAAATTGAACACACCATAGTTTTCAGTCCTTCACAAAGCACTGCAATGAAGGTGGAGTAAATTCTGACAGGATTTATCTTGGTTTAATTTTTTTATTACACAAAATCTGCAATTTTGGCAGGGGTGTGCAGACGTTTTATATCCACTGTAGATGTCCTCTCTCTACTTCTGTTTGCTTTTGCATCACAAAGACATGCATTTTATTTTAATTGTTGACTCTCAACTTCCCTAATTTCAGTGAGTTTGTGACTTTATGTGCAAGATTATTTTGTACTTGGGGCTCAGTGCTGCTGAAATAGGCTTCATCTTTCTGGAATACTGTATTGGATATGGGCGGCACGGTGGCGCAGTGGGTAGCGCTGCTGCCTCGCAGTTGGGAGATCTGGGGACCCGGGTTCGCTTCCCGGGTCCGCCCTGCGTGGAGTTTGCATGTTCTCCCCGTGTCTGCGTGGGTTTCCTCCGGGCGCTCCGGTTTCCTCCCACAGTCCAAAGACATGCAGTTTAGGTGGATTGGCGATTCTAAATTGGCCCTAGTGTATGCTTGGTGTGTGGGTGTGTTTGTGTGTGTCCTGCGGTGGGTTGGCACCCTGCCCAGGATTGGTTCCCTGCCTTGTGCCCTGTGTTGGCTGGGATTGGCTCCAGCAGACCCCCGTGACCCTGTGTTCGGATTCAGCGGGTTGGAAAATGGATGGATGGATGGATGTATTGGATATGATAGGCTCATTAAATGTATGGATGATTAAACTCTGGTAACTAGGAGCTTATCTGGACTGCTGCAGCCACAAGGCAGAGACCATCCCTGACTGCTACAGTAGGTGCACAACATCATTCAAGGCCATTTTAAAGTCTCCAATCAATGTAGCCTGAATACTTTTTTCTTATAATAAGCTGTACAAAAGGAAAAACAATTTTAGCTTTTAGTATAGTTTATTTTAGTATAGTAACATTTAGTATAGTTTGGTATAGTTTACTTTAAAAAACTGCATAAAAAGCAAAGGTTTTGAAGTTTAAGGTGCAATTGCATCCACATTTCTATAAAAACAACTATTTCTTAAAAAAAAGTGGCTAAGTAACTGAGCAATGGGGAATTTTTAGATATTTTTAAATGATCATTTTTTTCACTTAAATGTTGTATTTTACAAGATCTCAAAAGCCAAGACAGGATTTTGAACATAGACAAAGGGTGCTCCAGTTCAGTCCTGGATGGCTGTACTGAGTGCAGGTTTTTGTCTCTAGCCAATTTGTTAACTTGAAGCAAATTTTTGCTACTGAAGCATTTATTGTTCAAGCAACATTTTTGTGCTTCATTTTGGTTAACTTGCTTGTTAAGATTCTTTACCCTTATTTGCTTATTTTAGTCATTCACTATTTTCAGTTGCTTCTTGTTTTCTTAACCTACTGTCAATCAAATATTTAATGTGAAAGATGGATCCACCAGTATAATTAACCAGGTATCTTATTCCCATCTACAGTATACACATCATGAAGTATAAGGTTTTATAAAACATTTGGAAAGAAACAGAAGATAAAATGTGAAGGGCTGGGTATTACTAATCTGCTTTGGGTCCTAAATCATGTGACTTATATCCTTAGTAAAATCTAGAGTGTAAGGATGACCTGATATAGCAGAATGAAAACCTTAACAAGACATAAAACTAAATAGGTTCTGTTATCAGCAGAGGATTGGCTTCTAATTAAGCACATGGGTTGGAAGAAAAACCTGTAGTCAATTCAGCCCAGCAGGACCAAACATAGGAAACATTGCTTTACAACTGTAATTTTAATAGACATATGTGAATCTTTGATTTACTGTATATCTGTAAAACAAGAAATAATACAGGTATACAGCAACATTCTGAAACCTGCTTAATTTCATTCAGAGTTGCAGAGATCCTCAGCTTATTCCAGCAGTACTGGTCACAAGTCAGGGAAAAGCTCCCAACAGTGTGCCAGGCTACAACTGGGCCCATTTACACATCATGCCCATGTTTACACTCACACAAAGCCAATTTATGGTTGCTATTTAACCCAACATGCATGTTTTTTTGGAATGTTGGGTATGAGGCAGGAGCACAATCTGCTGCACCACCCTGATATAAGAGCAATAGTAGTACAAATAAAAATAAAAAAATTTCTTTTCTTATTTCCATTTGCTAATGATCCCATTGGTAAATTGGTAAAATATACAAATGTTTCATGGCAAAATAACATAACAGCCATTTTTCCATAATAGAAGCCAACACTGGGACTGAATACCAGTCCAGCACAAGCCACATTCACAGTTATACCCATTTTTACTTGCTTCATAGTGAACACATAATCTAAGTTGAATGTCTCAATTTGAACTTAGATCTCCGGGTGTGTGAGACAGTGTACAGCTCTGTCACCTGTCATCTTTGAAATACTATGTATAAAATGTTTTTTTTATTTCTGTAGAAGCTGATTTTAAACTTTTGCTGATAGTATTTACTCAGTGCTGTGCCCTTTAATATGGAGCTTGTGACTCCAGTTAGATGCCTCAGAAGTCAGCAGGAAGAAATGAAGTAAGGATTCTTGCTAGTCTCATGTTTCTACTTGGATCGTCCTTCCAAGAACAGTGTGCATAAAATTAGTAAGGAAAACAGGGGCATCCATTAAGGACTATATGCAGTTAGGCTACAGTCTGTCTACTGTCTAAAAATTGTTGTTTAAACGGTCATGCTTTTGGGAATCTAAAGCATGTCAAAAAAAGATATGGAATCATGATATCGGAGGAACAGCTTAAGGCATTAGAGAATGAGGAAAACATTGCTGAGACAACCTGGTCTTGGGTAAATGAATTGCATTTTTCTTTCTTCGTACGATAGTTACAGTATATATTTGAACTTGCTTCTGGTGTGAACCATACATTTATGAATGGAACAAATCATAAGCTGGCTGCTGTTAGCATTGAACATTTCAAAAGAAGGATCCTTTACATGAATAAAAGAAAGTATGATGCAGGCAGTCTGAAAAAGGCAGTTCTGGTCATGAGAGAACTGGATTTGGCAGTAATACGTGATAAGGTCTGATAGGTTAGTAAGAGATTGTATCAGTAGTAGGTTTTTATAAGATTTATATCGTACAGTTAAATGACTTTGTTGTGATTTAGCAAAAGATGTGGCTTACATACATCTCAATAATAATTAGCTGTTGACACCATTTCATCCATATTGCTATTGCCTAGAGTACTGGATTTGTTTCCTTTTTGAGTTAAGTTGTTGCTTTATTGCTAAATCTTCAACCCAAAACGTGAAGAATGAATTAAGAAAGTGTTCTTTTCAGTTTGTTTGTGAGCTTCCATTAGTAGTGTCATTCAAATCTCAACTTAAAACACACCTTTTCCTTCTTGTATCATATCCTGCAACCTTATTTTCTAGTTTGATTAATCTTGAACAACTGTGTTGATCCTATCTCAACACCTATTGCCATCATATCTGCTCCACATTAGCATTCACTACATCCTACTTGTGTACACGTCACATTATTTCTTATAGCTTTCTCATGTATGCAGAGTTCCTATATTTAATATTTCAGCTTTAAAATGTATTCTTGTTTTCTTTATAGACTGCTTTGTGATGGTGTCCTTTGTAATAGGCACTATATAAGATAAAAATTGACTGACAAATTCCCAGTTCTGTTTGGGAAGTTTTACAGTACAAAGGCACCAACGTTCTTGTCCTTTTTATGAAAGTTCTATTATACTCTTTTTATAAAATAGTATGTAAGAGTTCTTGAAAACCTATAAAGCAGCATTTATTTGATATCAATTTGAACATGATATGTAATGCAATATTATTCTGCAAACTTGTATGAGTTTCATTTCAAAAAAATGTAATGGGCTTTATATTTGTAAATAAAACAGCATTTTCAAAGTCACTATATCCAGTTAAGAGTCACATAGAGACGGAAGCTATTTTTTCAGCAAGGAGAAAGGCAGGAACCAACCCTGAATTGGGATCCAGTCCATTAAGAACTCTCTCATGTAAACACTCACTCTTGGCTACTTTAGAATTTGGAATTAACAAAGCACATATATCTGTAAGTGGAGTAAAAATCTGCATGCAAACTTCATGGAGACAATGTCCAGGCACATGATTCAAAACAGTAATGTTGGATTTGTGAATTTGTTGATTCATGAAATGACAGAGTATACAATCCACATTTCAACAAGAAACACTAACAAGATGAATTCTAATTTTCCCATAATCAAAATCCAATAGGAACTCACTTCAAGTCATTTTCATACACAAATTTTCACTCAATGGTTGGCCCAGACTGACTTGTGTAGGTAATCATAATGAAAAGGTGACACACGTTTATTTTGTGGCAACTGTAAACTTTAATGTTTGTCAACTCAGATTAGATTTAACAAATGTTCTGCATCTGGCTAAGAATGTCAAACTTTGACATGCCAGTAGTGTAGTGAAAACAGGCTATCATTCTTAGACATGAATAGTCCAGTTTACAGGAGGGCCAGGAACCTATCACGGCAGCACTGGACATAAAGCAAATATCAGATTTTAACTGGGCACCTGTCCACTTCATTAACCACTCACACACACACACTCACTCTCACACACGTGACCATCTCAGAATCACCCGTTAACCTAAGCAAAACATTTTGGTACAATATCTGAATAAGTCTGAAAATGGGTAGAAAACAAAAGAATGAATATATGAATGAGAATCTTCTTTTTATATAGCAGAAATGTTTAATTTCAGATTGGATGTTTATATGTTGTTACAAACTCCACGCAGAGCCATAGCAAGGTTTGGGGCAGCCACCCCATCCTGAGGGAATAGGGAAAAGGTGGAGGCTTTTAAAGGGAAAGACAGGAAGTGAGGTCAAAGGGGTTGGGCTCATGGGGGTCTTCAACCATAGGCTCTAGCCCGAACGTGACATCAACATCACAGGGGCCAGAGCCGGCATTGTCTTCTTCCATAGGCTCAGTCCTGGAAGTGATGTTGGTGGAAGTGAGGACCAGGTGGAATCTCACGTGACTGGTCTGCAGGAAAGGGAGAAAAAGAGTCAGTGCAGTCTGTCACATCCTGGTTTGAATTGGAATTGCCCTTACTCAAGCCATTTAGCTGCCTCCCATGCGCACATGTGTGACAATGTTCATAATAATCACTCATTTTAATCATGCACGCTCCTTTGTCTGTCAGAAAAACTGCACTGAACCATTCAAATCCACTAAGGGATATTTTCCTCGCCTAGTGTATAAATGATATTTTCCTGTTTAATCAGGCTTAATTATTTGGATTTCATCCTTACTTTTATTAAGGTTTTATATTATTTGTGTTCATGTAATAAACAATTAGGTTATTCTAAGAAGCAAAGTGATATATATATACTGTATAAAGCCAAGTTTTAGCGTTTTAAAATATACTGTACATTAATGGCAACTGCAGTATTTTTAGTTTGAAATAAAATGCACAAATAAATGGAAGCAATTATAAAAGAATGTATACAAAAAACATGTGTTCAGTATTAGTGTGTTAGGAGAAAGGCACCACAGATATTGAAGAAAATGTATTTACCAATATCCTAAATTTTAAAGCGTAAGGAGTAACAGCAACTGATTATAACAGAGCACATGATGTTGCATAAGATAATTTTCAGGGTGGCTAACCAAAAATCAAAAGGAGATGGGGACTTAGGCAGCCATATGCAGATAGGTGCAGTGGCTTTAATAGAAAGATAAAAGTTATTAGATGAAGCACTCCTTCAGCAATCCAGTAGAATAGACGAGGGATTTCTGCAGTGTTCAGTGCTGGAATCAGTTTTAATTTTTAAAAAAAATTTACTAAAAGTACCAAGAACTATAATCAATTTCTCAAGACACAATCTAGGTGGATTTTCAGATATTTTGTAGTATTTGACCAAATAAGTTTAATGCAAAAATGAATAATACAAAAAAAAGGTTTTATACACAGAGTAAAAAATTACATATACTATAATTACTTAATGAAGAGACTAGCACTAAAAAGTGGACTAGAAAAAGCATTAGTATAGTTAGACCAGGTTGTCTTTGAAGTGGGTTCAGACCCCAAGATATCATGTCGAGGACCCCACCATCTCACACTGTTAAGTGTACCAGAACCTGTATGATTTTTGTGAATTTATCACACCACAAGCACAATTTATTAACAATGGGCTTGAATGTAGTGCTAGTTTGTAAAAGATGCAAAAAGCAAGAGGGAAAGCATTAATTTATTGAGAGGATTCAACATAATCATTGCAAAACAGACAGAGGTCTGAATCACATACTGTACATCTAATCAATCCTAAACCATAATAAAAATTAAATCCAAAAATGTGTGTCCAGATTCTAAACAAAGTTATTATCAAACTGTATATGATTTACTGTTTTTATTTTTGTTTGGTTTCGCACTGAGCTATTGCAGGTGTTTACTTTGTTGATTCAGATTTCACATGTTAGCTTGTGTACATCACCATCATTTATTAAGTCAACAACATGGCAGTGTTTGCGAAAATATTGCAAATAATGGTGATGTTCACTGAAAAAACATTAAACAAAGTAGCAATGCCATTATGACAATAATAATAAAAATTAATAACTACAAAAATAAAAGTAGCAATAGTGAAATCTTAGGTGCTCAAGTAATCTCATCCTCCTCAACTACCAGACACTGATTATGGTTAAGAAAATGTTGAGTTACATAACCTGGTATGTCAGCTACTAGTAAAGGAAGGTTATAATAAAGCTGTGAGGCCACCAATGCTGCATGCAGCTATTGAGCTCCATATAAGAGAAAGTATATAACATTGAAAGAAAATGTGCAGAGAAAAAGTGTTAGACAAATTCCTAAGCTGTAGGATACAATGCAGAAGAAAATATTGAAGGAGTTAAATCTGTTCAGTTCAAGTGAAGAGTAGTAAGGTGGGTGCCAGCAGTTTGTTTAAAATTACTTCTTTAGCTAGAACATACATAAATGGATAAATGCTGGTTATTAGTAAATTTCTCTTAAACTTAATATATTTCTTTACACACAGAACAAGAGATACAGTTACATGAAAAAATGAGTAATAATGTAGTGTGAAAGTGTACTTTGTTTCTCACAAATTGAAGAAGTTAAGAGCACCTTAACTAATAAAAAACAACTATCCATAAAGGTGTACTTTTGAACCTTTCACAGACAGGAAAATAAACCCATACAGCTTATACTCTATGTATATGGTTGGGGGAATACTAGGTTTGTAAAAGAAAACTATTTACAAAATGGATTTAGAGTTGTCAGACTGCAACTGCTGTGTGTGCATCCTGTTCCTGAAATACTGCACGGAGATGAGCATTTGTACAGCTATATAAATAGAATAAATGTGTTTGTACAGCAACTTGTGTAAAGTAAACCTTTAGATATTAATAACTACCATAGGGCTGCATAGTGGTACAGAAGTTCACTCTGTAACCTCACAGCTTTAAAGTCCTGGATTGCAATCCTGGCCTGAGACACTGGTTGTATGAAGTTTGCACATTCTCAATGTATTTACGTCACTTTCCCTTGATAAATTTCTTCCCCATACTAAAGACATGTATGTTGGGTTAATTAGCAACTATAAATTAGCTCCATGTGAGTGTGTCCTGCCATGGGCTGGCACCCAATTCAGTACTGGCTGCTCCCTTATGACCAGTGCTAGTGAGATGGGGGCACCATTTCCCCAGACTCCAAGCTGGGTTAGTAAGTTACAAAATGAAAGGATAGCCACCTTAATATGTCATTAGATATTGCCATTTACATATGAAGTAAGATTGATTGATCGATTAGACCTAAAAGGTATTATCAAATATTTTTAAATAGAGTACAAAGAAAACCAACCTCACGATTATTTTTACAATTACTTGAATATCATTGAATCATTTGTGGGCAGTAAAGGTGGTGTAGTGAGTAGCTTGGCTAGTGTACGGAAAGTAACTTGTCTGTGGAGTTTATATAGTCTCCCAGTGCCCACATTTGATGTCCTTCTTAAGTGACAAATATATGAGTGACAAAGATCTCGGGCCTCATGTATAATGCCTTGCAAAGAATTCACACTAAAATATGGTGTATGGACAAAATTAGAAATGTGCGTACTCACAAAAAATTGCAATGCATAAAACTGTGTATATGCAAAGTTCTACCCAGTTTCCCTTTATAAATCCCAATCAACATGAATTTTAACGCACATGCATGTGCCTACGGCCCCACCCTGACTCCTCCCAGAATTTAACCTATTGAATATGTAAATCAATGTAAATAGCCCCTTCCATTCAGTGTTTTGTTAAAAGATAATGGCAAAAGCATGTGTAAAAAATAATTTTAGCAAATGCAAAATGGAGGTCCTGCTCTGTGAAGTGGAGGCAAGAAAAAACGTATTACTTGGTGACTTAAGAAGTGGTATAAGTAACAAAAGGCACAACAAATGGAAAATGATGGAGTGGAACAGCATGGTGGAGGCATTCAAAAGTTCAAGTTCAGAAACTCACACTGTGCCCGGAATGAAAAAGAAGTGGTCAGATATCAAAGTTAACATGAAAAAGCGAATCATAACCCACCGTCTGAGTGTCAACACCAATAGAGGAGGTGGCACAATTCCGTGGCTCCCACCATTTGACCAGAAAGCTGCTGTAATTATTGGTGAGACACTTACAAATCTCGCCACAACAGTAATGAGACACATTTTCAAATCACAGATAATTTTCACATTAATAGAGTGAAAATGCTTTCTATTTACATAAGCAAATTCGTTCTCTGAAGGTGCCTTTATAGCAATGTTCATGCATTCGATCACTCTGATTACATTTGGAAAACCGGACATTGCTGCAAATTGCACTTTAATGTTTGCCTGTTCAACCACACTTTAAGGAATTCTCTAGATGACAAGCGGATAATACCATCCCATACAGCTGACATGGCATGAATCAGTGATGACTAAAAAATACCCGGTTGGGCAGCCAGTTCATGTTGAAAAGCTTCTGTGGCTAAAAACTCGAGGGTGGACAGAACTTGCAAGGGAGCAGGTAGAGCACAATTCCTCAAAGTCTGCCTTTATAAAGATGGCCCCAGTTCAGCACACAGCTCCAAGAGGATAGCTCTTGGAAATCTAAATAGACTTAGAAGCCTGTCATCATCATGGGACAAGAAATCAGTATGATCTCTAAATACATGCTCTCTTCTAATTTTACCATTTGCGATGCTTTCTAACGACACTAAATCCATGGTGGTTGGAAAACGTTGACAATTGCATGCACCATTATATTGGTACAGATTGATTACAATCAAGTGCTTTAAATTTGTAAATGATATGCAATTAATTTCAGTGTATTAGATAAAGCCAGTGACATGGATGCAACTATAAAAAAAGAAAGGGAAACCACACAGAAACAGTAGCACTGCTCTGACAATGGGTGCCGCCTGTTTACAACACCAATCAGAAACATACGTACGCATGGTGTGAGGCTGCTTTGAAAATGTGCATGGCATTACACCAAGTTTAATTTTTATACATCTCAACATGAGCGTAGAAACGGGTGTATGCAACATTTTTGTGTGTATACATCATTTATACATGAGGCCCCAGGTGATAAAATACGGAGAAGGGACAGGCAATATCTCAGTTATGGGGACAGGCACAACTTAAAACCAGGAGAGAACAAAAGAAAACCAAACATCATTGCCAAAACACAAAACAGAATCATAATCAAGAAATATACAAGAAGTTGAAATAATAAATTCTTTTTTGCCACTATTTAGTTTCTTTTAAACTACACAGAAAAAGAAACAGAGAGAGAGAGAGAGAGACAGAGAGAAGGGATTTAACCGGAGAAATCCAAAGCAAGGGTGCTACAACAAGCAGGCAGCCATCTTATATGCTGTAGGAGGAACTCAGTGACATAACATGTCACATGTCCAGTTACGCTAAACTATATGGTCCCAGCCAAGAAAAAAGGGCATATAAAGGCAGCACCTGGAAAACATACATTTTCATAGAGATGTTATGAAGCATACCAACAAACTCCTGTGATTTACTAAATTAAATTATACTAATCAGATCATAAGAAAAGCATGCTATTTAGCTGATTAGCAATGCTAAATTAGACTTGCAATATGGCCTTTACATCTCTGGTTTTCTGCATGATCCTGAGCAAGACATTTAACTTGACTGAAAAATGCATATCAGCAATTAATTGTTTTATATATCTACATGTGTATAATGCCTTTGGAGGTATTGACTCAAAAGGTGCTTTGTAAAATAGGATAACAAAGTGTGCTATTTTGTAGACTGACGTACCCTTTTGATTTTTTTGATAGTCCTACTAAACCCTTTAGTTAATACAAGTGATTTCAGAAAATCAGTGCATGGGCATATTTTTTTTTTTCAAAAATATGCATTCAAGATAAAAAAAATATTTTTTTCTTTATGTACTCTTGTTTATTACATGAATCAAAATTAGACATAAACAGACAAGGGCTTGCTGTGAGCTGCTTTTCTCAAAGGGTATGGCAAGGAAATATGAGGAGCAATGGCAAATGGTTTCTCTTGTAATCATGCAACTAAACTAGGTCACCAGATGGATTCTGTTAGTGTCAGTTAGAAAAGTGAAGCTTTCTTCTTCTACTCAGCCAACCCACTACTGGCAAAGGACTCCTGATCTATCTCTGGTTGTATTTTGTCCAATTTACCTACTAAAACCAATACAGACGTTTTTAGATATATAGGTCTAATTTTAACCTGCTAGTACACTCTATGGATTATTCTGTTTGCCCCGTCATTATCCATATGGAGTGCTTTGTTCTGTTTTTTCTAAACTTTCTAAAAATATACAGGTTAGATTTCCTTGCAGTTTTATCTTTTTAATGAGTGTGGAATATTCTCTATGAAGGACTGGCATCCCCTTTATGGCTGGTCTCTGCCTTGCTCCGTAAAACACTATCTCCTCTCTGCTATGTAATAGAAAAAGCACTTGGATAGATAATGTGTCGTATGCAGCAATGTGCTCCAAGGTGGTCTGTATCTTCATTAATTCCATATTTATTCAAACCAAGCCATGTCTCATATACAGGATGTGCCTTATCGATCACAAGTGTTTAGGGAACATCTACAGGGCTCAATTAAAATAAGCAATACTTCTCGGAGAGAGGGGTGCTGTCGGTAAAATCTTATTTTTGACCTGCAGTTCAGAGGCCTGCTTGCCTGACGATGAGTGACCTCATTACCGCTTCCACTTAACTACAGGTGAGAAAGGAGAAATTGTTATCAAAAGCAAACCTTCTCTGCTCTGGGTGTTATTGCTTATCTTATTGCAATGTGAAGATGTCCCCTAATTGCTCATGCTTGAGAGTCTTCCACATGTTTTGTAGAACATACCATTGAGTTAACAAGACATTTACAGATGAGGTATTTTTTACAACTGTTTACATATTTTTTTTAACAACTGTAGTCCATTTCAGATGGCAGCCTTGTGGTATGAAGTTCAACATCTTAGTCATTGCCTCATATTGTTTAATATTACCAGTGAAAAATATTTAAAATTATAGAGGGTGTAGAGATACCAAATCAATAAAGTTTTCACTTATGCCATCACTTAGATTTTGCCCTCTCGGCAGAGTGTGAGTGTCTTAGGTATATAAAATGAACCTCTTGAGTTTTTTTAACTCCAATGACTGTGACAACACTTTAGCTTCAAAAATCACTTTGCATGCATGAATAGTATATGTGTCTAAAAATGCCTATAGAATGACATTACTATTGCTTTTAATTCAAATTAATTCAAATATTTAGATCTAACAACTGATATCTGTAATTGTGCTATTATTTTTATGGAACATATTTTAGAAAATATTTCTTAAAGCCAAAACATTGACATTCAAGATGTCTAATAAGCTGGTTTGATAATAGATGGATGGATGTATTGTAGAGATCATTTGTGTCCTGAAAAGGGCTCACAGAGGGGAGAGGGAAGTAGAATGTAAGAGTGGTATCTAAAGAAATAAATAATATATCTCATCAAAGGCTGATCCCCATCCTGTGCTCCCCACAGCTTCCTGCAACCTGGTATGAGAATAGGGGGTTCAGAAACTGGATCAATATATAGAACTTTTAGTCAAAAGATAGTGCCTTTCACTTAGATCACCATTTTAATGTGAAAACATGTTTCAAAAGTGGATACATTGCACCTTTTCAATGCTACATTTTTTAAAATTTTAAATTAAAGCTGTTGGCTTACAGCCCAAGCATGTCAGTCACTGCATATTCACATTTATAAGCAATTCATGTTTCTCTTTGAGGGTAAGGCTGGAAAAATTAAAGCTGAATATTTTGCTAAGCAGGCATTAGATGGTGGCTTTGACATTACAATTATTTTATTCTTCCACCAGAAGTATTTGACTGTTCACTTCATATTTTAACAGCTTGAGCCTGACATTTTTTCTCAACAGTTACTGTATTTCACTTAACTTGGCTGTGCATAATGAAGTGTAAAATTATTTTACTAGCATTCAGTTTTAGTTACAATCTTGCAGCTAGAGCTGGAACGTTGCCTTGCAGTGTAGCATCAAATGTTCATGCTGTTTACCGTATTTTTAAATCCAGCTTTGTTGGTTGAATAAAATTTTTGGCACATAGAATACCATAAACCAGAAGAAGCCATGTGCATGGCAGGCCAAGATTTCAAGCTCTAATGCATATTCTTTTCTCACTCACATCCTCCTTCCCCATGGAATTATTTTTCTTCGAAGCTAAACAGCCTTTACAGTGCAAAGAGCTTCCTTTTACATGTTGCAATAAACATTATTGAGAGAGAAAGAAAAAAGTAGAGAGAGAGAAAAAGGGAGTGTGTTGAATTTAAAAAGTGACCTTCTTTAGCAAAGACGACCCTTTATTTTTAACTTTTTGCATTTAAAACCAAGCCATATCAAAATTTACCACAAAGCTGTAAGCTTGTCACCTTTTGAGCTCACTGACATGTGTAATGTTGCTTCTTTTTTGTGTTTTGTAGTAATATTACAGCTTTTTCAGTGAGGATTTTACAATAAATACATTTGCAATTCATATAGATAGATAGATAGATAGATAGATAGATAGATAGATAGATAGATAGATAGATAGATAGATAGATAGATAGATAGATAGATAGATAGATAGATAGATAGATAGATAGATAGATAGATAGATAGATAGATAGATAGATAGATAATACCATTTGTTGGGATGAGATGGAAATGTGTGGTGCAATTGGAAAATCCTTGGTTTGGGACATCTTTCTATTTGCCCTTTGAATGCAGCTCTTTACCTCTCGCTTTTATTTTGTGGTGATAACAGATTTAACTGTGTTAAGGTAGGGATATTTCATAAATGGCAAAAGGTAAAAAATATACATAACAATACAATACAATAGTCTGCCTGTGCACTGAAAAACATTATTTGATTCCTGTATTGGACCATCTATTCAGTTATTTTCTGTACCAGCATTTTCAATTTTATGGAAGCACAGTCTGTCTTAACATGGCATTATATAGACAGAAACCTACCCTATGTCAGACATGTACTACTTTGAAACACTGACAGACATGAAGTGCTCTTTGCTTTTAAAATTTAAGTTTGTTAAAGGCTTTTGGAAAAGTCGGGATGGTTAATGCTCAACAGTATTAATGTTGCACAGCAACAGACCCTGATAGTAGGGGCCAGGACGAACTGTAGGAAAAAGTAGTCAGTGGGATGATGCTCTGGCAAAATCTACCAGTGTGTTGGAGAGGACATTCTTGAACTTACTAGTTTTCTTAATGTGGTTGCTATCAATAGCAATATGGGTGCAGGGTAAACATGCCAACTCCAAACTCACATAAACATCCAAAAAATCTAAACCAGGAACCTAGAGCTGAGAGTGAGTAAAACTACAGTATTTTTCAAAAAATATACTAAAAAACTATATTTCGGAAGGCCACTATGATTTAAAATGTATCAAACATTACATACACTTCAAATAACCAGTTCTAGGCACCAAAGCAATTTTTTTCAGTAGGAGCCCCTGTTATACACCTTGAGAAGCGTGCATGGCATTCACTTTTTGAGCAGTGCAGTTCAAAGAGTATTCAGAGGATGTGGTTGGTGTCTGCTAGAATGTCTGTGCATAGTATTTGCCTAACACATCAGAGAGGAATTAGAAAATGAAACTATTGACAAAGGATTATCCTTACACTGTTAAACTTTGCAGAGATTTCCCTTTATGTA
This sequence comes from Erpetoichthys calabaricus, assembly GCF_900747795.2. Taxonomy (NCBI): domain Eukaryota; kingdom Metazoa; phylum Chordata; class Cladistia; order Polypteriformes; family Polypteridae; genus Erpetoichthys; species Erpetoichthys calabaricus. Next base: position 61,440,762 of record NC_041396.2, on the reverse strand, counting down.
GATTGTTATTTAGCATAAATATATTCACTAAATATTTCAGCCTCAAATATTCCACATATAGTTAGTTGGTAAAGTCAGCTGTCCATCAGTTTTTTTGAGCCCTCCCAATCCATGCCTATAACTGTCAGTCCATTGCAGGGTGCACAATCACTCACATTGTATAACATATTGCTATTTCCTGTTTTTTCTTTCTTTTTAACTCATAGACTTACTTTCCTACAGACCCACTCTAAGAAGGAAATACATAAGTACAAGACATAATGTGAGCCAGAAAGTGAACTCAGAGTGTAAGCAGTGTAAAAACCATTTGTTTAAAAAATAAGTCAATTTTCTAATAAAGATCTGTAGTGTCCACTATGTGAAAGGAAATGAGCCACCATCTCTTCGAGACACTGTAGCTCCTTTTAGCAAATTTTCCAGATATCCACACCCAGGGCCGGATTAAGACCCTTAGATGCCCTAAGCACTAAGTAATTTTGGTGCCCCCTTATACTAGTAATTCAAAATATTAAAACAATAACAAACTAGAAAAAATAAAATTTTATTTTATTATCGATAATTCAAAATTAAACAAAACATACTTATGGTAAGAAGGAAAATAATATTTATTTTTGTATGCTTCATTTTATTTTTATCTTAATAATTTTCTCCTAATTTTTTTCCTTGCAAACTCTTTGATTAGATCTTCATAATCAATCTTACGTAACACATCTGCTTCTATACATAATAGAGATAAGGCATCCAGCCTGTCTCGATGCATAGTTGTTCTGAGGGGATTTTCAATATATTTCAACCAAGAAAATGAGCGATCAGCTGAGCAGTTTGTGACTATTAATGTTAAAAATATACAAAAGGCAATGTCTACATTTGGAAAAGCACACTTTGCTTAAAACAGAAAATAACGCTTTCTACGCACTAGAAATTTATTTTAAGTTAAATAACAGATAATTCACGAAACACAACAATTACGTGATAATACGTGAAAATTACGTGAAAATCAACAGTTTTGGAAATGTCTCATGTAACAGAATGAGAGCACTTTAGAGGCCACGGTTTTAAATAATGTGCTTCATTAACAGCAGGAATTGGCTTCTAATTAAGAAATTATGGCTAAGTTGAGCGGCCCTTCATAAACTGAGTTTGAAACCCCTGAGTTATCTGGTCACTGGTTGGATTACTTTAAATCTCATTATTGTTTTGGCAGCTGGTTAAGGAAAGAGAAAACAATTAAGGGGTCTGGCACTTAAAATGCAAGTCATTTAAAATAAAAGCTAAATATATCCATTCTATTAGCAGAAGCAATCAGTTATTAAATAAAAAAGTGGTTTGAATGAAAACCTGCAGTCACAGCAGCCCTCCACGAGTTTGACAAATCTGATTTGCAGTTTGAATGGCAGATAATGTGCCCCTTATCAGAGGCATCTTTAGCTGGGCTTGTAATTAATTAGTTTGATGAATGAAAATTAGTGTTATTAGTATGTTACTTATGCTTATATAAGTGTTTCAGGAGTTCTGTTACTGTTTTGTATTTCTAAAATTAAGTAAGTGCTTGGATGTTCTCTTATGAGCAGAGAAGTGTAAGAAAAAATACAATTTAAGCGAATTCAATAGTGAAAAGATTTGAAAAGCAAATGGAAAGAAACATCATCAGCACCTTATTGCAAACCCAGTTTTAATTTTGCCTAATACAATATAGCCAATACCAAATAACTCTGGACTTTGAACAGAAGACAATGAATAGCATCTGTCAACAGATCTGCCATACAATCAGTTGATATGTGACTACCAATTGCAACTTTTGAATTCACAAGATTGCTAAGAATTTGCATCATTTATATATAAAAGCAGAAGAAGAAAGTGTGTAGCATAAAAAGGAATTAATCAGTTTAACACAATTCTGTAATATAGTTGTACAAGGTTTACTTTACTTAGACAGATAAATGGTTTATCCTCAATTTAATTTAGAAACAGAAGTGCCTCATGTTGACTTTTAAAATGAGGACCATAACATCCATCTATCCATCCATTCATCATGCTCATTAATGTCAGAGTCACAAGGCAGCTGGAGTCTATCCCAGGAATCATTGGGCATAAAGCTGGAACAATGCTTGGACAGGGCACCAGTCCATCACAGGGTGAGCACACACACTCACTCACTCTATCAGTGTCAGTTTATTGCTTATGTATCGAATGTCAGTCAGCTTCCTGTTCTTCACTAAAGCAATCAATGGAGAAAAGCTATATATCAGAGATAGGTTTCATAAGCAATAAATCTGGCTGAGTTTATGTTACTAATGGTAATGAATTTTCAGAGGTTAATTAATATCTGCATTAATAGAATGATAGATTGATGTTAAAACATTATTTATTTATTTATTTATTTAGATAGATAGATAGATAGATAGATAGATAGATAGATAGATAGATAGATAGATAGATAGATAGATAGATAGATAGATAGATAGATTCTAGGCTTTATTCACAGTGCATAATCCATGCTGTTTATGCCTTATGAAAAAAACTGTTTGAGTATTGAATAAATATGCATCTTTGTGGGAAAATGTATAAATAAAAAAGAAACTATGCCATACATATAAAGTCATTCAAGCTGGGATGTATTTACTAAGGTCCTATATAAAATGCTTCAATGCTTCAGTGGTTGATATGCTTATGATCTAAGGCTGAGTGATACCACAGAGTCATTCACTTACTAGCTTTTTCTCAGTTTAGGCTTAACTGATCAAACTGCTCCTTAAAACGCTAATCAGATGGCAGGTGACAGTTTAACAGGTTCAAAACTCATAGTCTAGAGAATGTTCCTCGGCATATGTAAAGCGTGTTTTGCCTGAGATGTTTTGTACTTTCCTAAAATAGTAATAAGAACATGTGAAGTACATTTTTGCAGTGGCCTGTTATTCTTATAGGGGCCCAGCACAAGGGTTGCTTGACATGTGACTCAAATACTGTTGTCTTTTTGCACACTTTTTAATTGGCTAAAAGAGCCCATCCCACTCAACTCCCTTTCTCAGTCTCAAGTTTAGGCATATGCCACTTGCGTTTTCATAAGAAATGCTCAGTTTAAGATGTTAACAGAGGTTTTAAATACAATCTTGCTAATAATCACACTGCAGAAAATTCGCTTTAATGTTGTTACACTGACACATAAAATTGCTCATGGCTTGTACTAAGTAATTTGAACAAAGGAGCAATCAATATTGAAAATAAATGCATTTTCTGTTTTTTGTTACTTTGCATTTTACAGAATTACGCATAAAATGCAAATAATGTGGAGCATGGTGGCATTTAGGGACCTGGGCTAAATTCCCAACCAGGTCATAGTCTATGTGAAATTTATACAATGTGTACATGTGTGTTTCACCTACGTGCCCTAAACACTTTAAAAAAATGTTAAGTTGATTAACAGCAATAAATTAGCCCAGAGTGAATGGCTATGATTATGTGTGTAAATGTACTTTTCAAGGACTGACATCCAGTTCAGGACTGGTGTCTGCCATCCTTTTGCTACATCTGGAACACTTAACAAAAACAATTTTAATAAATCACATGAAATAAGGTAGAAATAATATCAAGAAAAAACTGATATTTCAAAGGAGAAGAAGCACAATGTCACTGTTTTCCAATTTCTTATAAAAGGAAAAAAGTAATTTAATGTGAACTGTGTCCATCCATTATAAAACCCACATAATACAGTCCTGTCATTGAAATTGGAGGCCATTCCAGCAGCATTTTTCAAGAAGCCACAACCAACTCTGGGTGTGGTATGTGAGGAAACTGGAGGGTGATAGGGAGCTGGATTACAATCTGACATCAGAGGGCACATTTGAGGAAATAACCCTGAACAACATGCCAGTCCATTGTAGAAAACAAATGCATTTTTCAGAAAACAGTGCATAATCATGATTCATATGAAATCTTCAGTGCCATGTACAGAAATGTGTACCAGTATCTTGAGGAATTGTAGCATGTACAGCTCATATCCAGTGAAGGAACACACTCCTAAAAATCCCCATTTTCTAAAGCTAAACACAGAGCCAAATACGGCTACTCATCTGGTTTCTGAACCTTTTCAGACTCATGGAAATCTGGAACCATGGCAAATCAAAATAACATTTATAGATATCTCAAAATATTACTTAAAATTAATTAAAGATATCTTATAATACATTTGTTTCAGGATATCTTGAATGCATTTCTAGATACTTCCAATAAATTTCATGTTATCTTAAATTTCTACCTGGTCCCTTTTACATCGGAAAGTACTTGAAATGTACTGTGTTTTAGGCATGTTTTATTTGTGTCTCAAATGCATTTCATGATATCCTGAAATCATTTCCGGTGCATTTTCAGGTATTATAAACACATTTAAATGACTGTGTTTCAAAATGCAATTCAAGATATCTCAAAATAAGTTCTGTAAAATTTCTTTTAACATATCTTGAAATGCATTTCAGATGTATTGAATTACATGGAAAAATAATTTACGATATTTCAAAATGCATTTAATATATCTAAATATGCACAGGAAGATATTTTAAGATATCTGGAAGTTATTACAAGGTACCCTAAAATTAATTTCAAATATCTTTATGGTGACTTAATAGAAATATCTAAAAAAAACACCTTTATTTTAAATTCCTGATATTTTAAAATTTGTTTCTGCAATCAGAAACAAATTAATCAGAGGAGTAATAGCTAAATTGTGTAAAGCCCAACACTCAGTCATGAGTTAGAGTTATAAACCCCCATGCTAAATCAACATTTTTTTTTTTTGCTTCAAATGTCACAAGTATTACATGTCAGCCAATGTCCTGTGTACTGAACTCTATGGCATCATTAAAAGACAAACACTAAAGTGTATAATGCAACCAACTTTGGTTTTGTTATTATGCAAGGAAAATGTCATAATACTGTCTACATAATATGTGCTTGCAAAAAAAACTCTATGAAATCAAGATTAGCAGGTTAAGGTTCTAGTAAATAGGTCATATGATAGTGTGAAAACCAATTTTAGAATAGAATAATAATGAAAAAATAATAAACTATAACTATGTTATGAAAATGTGCTATATAAATAAATGTTGTTTTTGTTGTAAACAAATGTATAAAGGAATTTTGCAGAGCAGATAGATCACTACAGCATTGGGAGGCACAGCGGACTGAGCAAATGGATAGTTTTATTACTACAGCAGGGAGGGGTTCAGCAACTTGTGCATCACCTAACGCTATTCCTTAAGGATAGGGGGTCCATTGCGTAGAATTTGCAAGTTCTTGCATTTTGGGTCTTCTTCTGTTTCTGGGTTTGCTTTGGAGTTAATGCCCATATAGCCCATGGCTTTTTAGACTCAGACTTAGATAAAGCAGGAATGTACAGTATCTTTGAGGTAAATAATGACATATGACAAAACTTTACATTTATGTTGTTAAACTTCATGTGACACATACAATTGCCTAATTTGAAATTCTGTTTAAGTTCACCTGTAAGGGTGGTGCTGATTGTAGGGTATCTGCCATTCAACCTAGTTTAGTGTCATCAGGAAAGGGTTACTTTTTCATTCAGATCAATTTTACATAATAAAATAGCAGCTCCAACACAGATCTTTTAAGGACAACACTTTTGACATGAGTCAACTTGAAAAAAAGGTCCACATTACAACTGTTTCCTTTCAATATGTGACAATTGACAATTTTGCACCCACCCAATTACACACTGCACTTTGAACTGACACTTCTTTAATTTGACCATTAGCCTTTCATGTGTGGTGCCATATTAATTGCATCTTGAAAATCAAATTAAATATTATAAACGCTACTCTGACCAAATGCTTTTTGTCATTTCCTCATAGAATTATATCATGTTGGTGATTTAATGTCTCCCTGTGTAAATCCATTCTTAATTTTTCTAAAAACACATATTTAACATATATAACATTATTGCTCAATCATATCTTTAATGCGTGTAATTACTACCATTATGTTTTCTAAAATATACATTAAGTTGACTGGTCTATAATTAGTTTAATTTGTGCAGTACCACCATGTCTTGTCCCAAGAAAGGAGAAGGGGTGCTGTTGAAGCCAACTTACCCCTTAAACATTAATAAACCACAGAAAAGCCTGCAAATGTTTAATACACCTCAGCCCTGGTAACAAGGAGATGTTCATTAGCTAGATGTATGATGCTTGAAGACCCAGGGAGTCTGGAAACTACAAGGCTGACTAACCATCTTGAAACCAGGCCACCAACATATGAACATGGAATATGAGGACAATGTATAAAACAGAAAAAAAAAACTACAAAAATAACAACAGAGATGAAAAACTATAATCTTGCCCTACTTAGGATCAGTTAGACCATTCTGGACAGAAAAGACTAATCTCAGGAGAGGATACTACTGTACACAGGGCTTGAGAAGATGAAATGATTCACACACCCAAGGAAAGCAGTTGTATTAATATGCTGTATAAATAACACTTTGTATAATAATACATAATTACAGTTAAAGGTATAGCCAAATATTCAATTGAAGTGAAAAAAAAACCTCATGTTGGACATCTAAATATGTTTTACAGTTGTGCTTGAAAGTTTGTGAACCCTTTAGAATTTTCTATATTTCTGCATAAATATGACCAAAAACATCATCAGATTTTCACTCAAGTCCTAAAAGTAGATAAAGAGAAACCAGTTAAACAAATGAGACAAAAATATTTTACTTGGTCATTTATTTATTGAGGAAAATGATCGAATATTACATATTTGTGAGTGGCAAAAGTATGTGAACCTCTAGGATTAGCAGTTAGTTTGAAGGTGAAATTCGAGTCAGGTGTTTTCAATCAATGGGGTGACAATCAGGTGTGAGTGGGCACCCTGTGTTATTTAAAGAACAGGGACCTATCAAAGTCTGCTCTTCACAACACACGTTTGTGGAAGTGTATCATGGCATGAACAAAGGAGATTTCTGAGGACCTCAGAAAAAGAGTTGTTGATACTCATCAGGCTGGAAAAGGTTACAAAACTATCTCTAAAGAGTTTGGACTTCACCAATCCACAGTCAGACAAATTGTGTACAAATGGAGGAAATTCAAGACCATTGTTACCCTCAAAGGAGTGGTTGACCAACAAAGATCACTCCAAGAGCAAGGCATGTAATAGTCGGCGAGGTCACAAAGGACCCCAGGGTAACTTCTAAGCAACTGAAGGCCTCTCTCACATTGGCTAATGTTCATGTTCATGAGTCCACCATCAGGAGAACACTGAACAACAATGGTGTACATGGCAGGGTTGCAAGGAGAAAGAACACTGCTCTCCAAAAAAAACATTGCTGCTCGTCTGCAATTTGTCTAAAGATCACATGGACAAACCAGAAGGCTATTGGAAGAATGTTTTGTGGACAGATGAGACCAAAATAGAACTTTTTGGTTTAAATGAAAAGCGTTATGTTTGGAGAAAGGAAAACACTGCATTCCAGCATAAGAACCTTATCCCATCTGTGAAACATGGTGGTGGTAGTATCATGGTTTGGGCCTGTTTTGCTGCATCTGGACCAGGACAGCTGCCTTCACTGATGGAACAATGAATTCTGAATTATATCAGATAATTCTAAAGGAAAATGTCAGGACATCTGTCCATGAACTGAATCTCAAGAGAAGGTGGGTCATGCAGCAAGACAACGACCCTAAGCACACAAGTCATTCTACCAAAGACTGGTTAAAGAAGAATAAAGTTAATGTTTTGGAATGGCCAAGTCAAAGTCCTGACCTTAATCCAATCGAAATGTTGTGGAAGGACCTGAAGCGAGCAGTTAACGTGAGTAAACCCACCAACATCCCAGAGTTAAAGCTGTTCTGTACGGAGGAATGGGCTAAAATTCCTCCAAGCCGGTGTGCAGGACTGATCAACAGATGCCGGAAACGTTTAATTGCAGTTATTGCTGCAAAGGGGGGGTCACACCAGATACTGAAACAAAGGTTCACATACTTTTGCCACTCACAAATATGTAATATTCGATCATTTTTCTTAATAAATAAATGACTAAGTATAATATTTTTGTCTCATTTGTTTAACTGGTTTCTCTTTATCTACTTTTAGGACTTGTGTGAAAATCTGATGATGTTTTTGGTCATATTTATGCAGAAATATAGAAAATTCTAAAGGGTTTACAAACTTTCAAGCACAAGTGTATATTGAGTCCATATTCACTGAGAACTTTAGATCTAACGATTTTAGCTAATCCAGATTATTTGAAACTAGCTCTGTATTTTGCAAAACTAACATTGTCAGTTATAATATATTCTTTATAGTATGTTTTAAGAAGGGCGGCACGGTGGCGCAGTGGTAGCACTGCTGCCTCGCAGTTAGGAGACCCGGGTTCGCTTCCCGGGTCCTCCCTGCGTGGAGTTTGCATGTTCTCCCCGTGTCTGCGTGGGTTTCCTCCGGGCACTCTGGTTTCCTCCCACAGTCCAAAGACATGCAGGTTAGGTGGATTGGTGATTCTAAATTGGCCCTAGTGTGTGCTTGGTGTGTGGGTGTGTTTGTATGTGTCCAGCGGTGGGTTGGCACCCTGCCCGGGATTGGTTCCCTGCCTTGTGCCCTGTGTTGGCTGGGATTGGCTCCAGCAGACCCCCGTGACCCTGTGTTCGGATTCAGCGGGTTGGAAAATGGATGGATGGATGGATGTTTTAAGAATACTATGTAAGCCTCTGTACTGTACAGTATATACAGGTTCATACATACAGTACCTTCTCAGACTTGCTTAATCCTACTCAGAGTGGCTGGGAGGGCCAAAGCCAATATTACCAACACTGGGTATAAGACACACTCTTAATTCTCATGACCCTGACCAGGATAAGGTCAGTATAGTTGATGAACATATTTCGTAAGTATTGGTAGGTGTTTGACTGTTTGACTAGCATTCAAACTCAGTCCTTGAAGCTATGAAATAGCTATCCATTACACATGTCTGCCAATTAATGCATAATATCCATCCACCTATGCATTCATTCATATTCAGGGTAAAGAAGAGAGAAGAGCTGGAGCTCATCCAAGCAGCAATGGATATATGACAAGAACCAAACCTGGACAGTGAGTTGTTACAATATTTTTGTGCTCCTTGAGAACATATTTGAGTGTGATTGTAAATGGTTGCAAAACTCCATCAAGATACATTTTATGTTGTTGTCATCTTAGTTTCTGAAATGCTAGCAAGAGATATGAAAACCTTTCTGCCACAGTGATTTGCACAACTTGCAGCATGTTTACAAAATTACTTTGAGGTTATTACAAGGAGAGATTGTAAAGACAGTGTAACAAAACTGAACCTGTAATGACTTGCATTTAAAGCTTAAATAGGTAGAAGGTTAAATAGAAATGTAAACATATAATTACATATTTTGGCTTGTTTATGATAATTATGTTATCAAAACATCCAAATGGAAGGCAATAGAGCATTTTATCATTTTAGACTGACACCTTTAGCCAAGGCAGCTTACAATTTTTGGGAGATTCAATTGGTTAAATTTTCTTTTTTGTTTTTTTTTTTCTAATGGGAGCACAGACAGGTGTAGTGACTTGCTCATGGTCATACAGTGTCAACAGCAGGATTTGAACACATAAATTCAGGGTTTGAAGCTTAAAGTCTTAACCAGTATGCCACGCTACCTTCCTACTTGGGATTGCCAGCTGAACAGCTTTTGTTTAAGGAAACATGGGGCAGCACTTTTTGCATAGCATCCATATATCCCAGGCAATAACAATGGCTTTGCTTTTTGAAATTTCAGAGTTTACATTACGAGTGTAGGGAAAGTGAAATGAATGAGTGCTTACCTACCACCAGTCTGTTTTGTGTCCTTGTTGCCCAGCTCATCTTGGTACATCACTATCACCAGTCCTAGGTACAAGTAGCATGTCAGCTGCAGCCAACTCAGACTGTCACACAGCCAACACCTCTACAAAATTTTTTAAATGTATCAGAGTAGCTAAACATTGAAAATATTAACAAAATTAGACAAAATTAATCGATTTACAACACAATGATTTACCCAACATGGTGTTACACTGTTGTAATCTGGTAGTTCAATGGTCAGTTCTGCTTCCTTGCAGCATGGGGAGACTACATTTGAATCCTCATCCTAGTCACTGTTGCTTTGTGAATTTCTAAAGATGTCTTCTCTTATCCCAAAGATGTACTGTACAGTATACTAAGCTGATTGGAAGCTGTATGTTGTGCTTTTGTTAGAATTGTATATGAGTACTCTATAATGGTGCAACTCAACAGCTTGGGAAAATTGCCCGAACTTCATACTGCAGACAAGGAAAAATAAAAGTAGTATGTGATCCTTAAAAGACCCTAACAGTAAAGCTTGGGTTGCTGTTGGAAGAGGTACTGTTGAGGCCATCAGGGAGTACTTACCCTGTGATGTGTGTTTGTGGATCCCAATGCCTCAAGGTCCTGACTCTCTGTTGTGATTAAAGATAACTGGGCATTTTTCTAAAAGAGTAGGGTTTATCCCGATGTCCTCGCTAACTTGCCCACCAAGCCCTTATCCATTTTGGCCCCTTAGTCATTCCCAGTCTCTGATTGGCTATCTCTCTCACCCCTTCACCACCTTACAGCTAATTTGTGTGAACGTAATGGCACTATTATTTCTGCAGTCACGTTATCCAGGTGAATTCTACACATTGGTGGTAGCTACTCTTGATGTAAAGCACTTTGAATAGAGAGAAAAGCGCCATATAAATGTAATTGATTTATTATTATTATTTACTATTCTACAGGGACATTTTTCACTTAGCTTTCCCCTATAAGGATGGTATTGAGTGCCTACTTAACCAACGCCAGGTGCTAAATATCATACCATTGGCAGGGCCATCATCCAGCAGGGAGGCACAGATGCAAATACAAGGACCAGAACTGTCAACATGTGAAGTGCATTCTATACCTCTAGGAATGTGACACTGAAAAACAATCCAGACCTTTAACGCTAATGTAAAACTAGTCCTACTTTTTGGTGCTTAAATATGGAGAATAATGGATATGACCCTCAAGAAAATGTAGGAATGTATTGACCAAATATGTTAGTCCAAAACCATCAGCAACAACGGCGTTTGAAGAACAAGCCAAATGTCGGTAGATGCTAAAATTCTGGAAAGGCATTGTAGATGGATTGGCTACACTCTCCCCAAGCCCAATCACTACCATTGAGGCCTTGATGTGGAATCCACAAAGAAATAGAAAAAAGGAGGATGACCAAGTAAAAAATGGTGTAGTGACTTTGAGGCAGATACCAGAAATATGATTCACCTGGAGCCAACAAAAAAGAAAAATTCAGGACTATTGTAGATTTCTGGAGATCTGTTGTTGTTGGCATATGCTTCATAAAGTGTAGTATATATATATATATTTGCAGTTGGAGATCCACAAAGGGAGAAAAAACGAATCACGTATCATAAAATAGTTTTATTCCTGAGCTTTCAACCCCTGTCAGGGGTCTTCATCAGAGGATAATGCTTAGACTTACAAGAATCAAAGGCAATATATAGCAACACATTCAGTGGGGGGTGGAGGGGGGGTGGAGGTGACTAAGTCAGTATGATCAAAGGGGGGGGGGAGGTGTATCGTTAAATTAAAGTGCATATGTCCTTCTTAAGTTGGCATATGCTGGGTTTATGTCCAAGTGTCTGTTGATGGCATTTTCATCTGATAGCCAAGACTCGGCCAATTCTCTGGCGCTTTTTGTACTGGCCTTAAATTTTACTTTCACGTTGTCCCAGTTGAATGTGTGTCCTGTCGATTTAGTATGTGCATATATCAAAGATAGTGCGTCCTTTCTTCTGACGGCGTTGCGATGTTCCTGTACACGTGTTGAGATTTTTTTTGACGTTTGTCCTATGTATACAGTACAGCTGAGCAAGAATTGCATGGAATACTATAAACTGCGTTTCGTGTTTCGGCTGTCGATTTCTTGTTTTTAGCATTAAACAGGACCATGCGCAGATTGTTGTAAAAACAAGAAATCGACAGCCGAAACACGAAACGCAGTTTATAGTATTCCATGCAATTCTTGCTCAGCTGTATACATAGGACAAACGTCAAAAAAAAATCTCAACACGTGTACAGGAACATCGCAACGCCGTCAGAAGAAAGGACGCATTATCTTTGATATATGCACATACTAAATCGACAGGACACACATTCAACTGGGACAACGTGAAAGTAAAATTTAAGGCCAGTACAAAAAGCGCCAGAGAATTGGCCGAGTCTTGGCTATCAGATGAAAATGCCATCAACAGACACTTGGACATAAACCCAGCATATGCCAACTAAAGAAGGACATATGCACTTTAATTTAACGATACACACCCCCCCCCCCCCCCCCTTTGATCATACTGACTTAGTCACCTCCACCCACCCGCCCCCCTGAATGTGTTGCTATACATTGCCTTTGATTCTTGTAAGTCTAAGCATTATCCTCTGATGAAGACCCCTGACAGGGGTTGAAAGCTCAGGAATAAAACTATTTTATGATACGTGATTCGTTTTTTCTCCCTTTGTGGATCTCCAACTGCAAATATGCAAACCGTATCACAGACCTTCTTTTCCATATATATATACTGTATGTATATATATATATATATATATATATATATATATATATATATATATATATATATATATATATATATATATATATATAAATATAAATATATACTGTATATATATATATATATATATATATATATATATATATACAGTATATATATATATATAATATATATATATATATATATATATATATATATATATATATATATATATATATATATATATATATATATAAATATATATATGCAGCACTTAGTAGTGTGAGCTTGTCCATCTTTCTATAAAAAATATTTTTTTTATTAATCTCCATTCATTAGTAACTTACCAATTGTTTATATAAAGTTTTCACATTTGTTTAGCTTGGTGATGCTTCACATTACAAATCACAGTGGTTTCCATATTTGTATAGCAACATGAACAAATCAGATATTGACTCTGTAATTGGAGCAGACCCAACAGGTTCACTTGGTCTTCATGGTCTATTGCTAACATATTCCTTGCAGTGCATTGTTTAATAAACACCCAGTGGTCACTTAATTAGGTACACCGGCTTGTTAACGCATACAGACTTCTCCTGCACAAAGTCAATCACTTGGCTGCAACTCAATACATAAAGAATGTAGACATGGTGAAGAGATTTAGCTGTTCCTCGGTTATATATTAGAACAGGCTGGATGTGAGAGACATCAGAGTAGAATGGCCAGACTCATCTGAGCTACAATAAAGGCCACGAATATTTAAATAAGAACTGGAAGACATAAAAATCAGCAGAAGGCCAATGGGGTCCTATTCCTGTCAGCTAGGAATGAAAAAATGAATCTACTGGTAGGTACATGATCACCAAAACTGGGAAACCAAAAATTTGAAAAATTTTGCCCCGTTTGACAAATCTAAATTTCTCTAGTGACATGCAGAAGGTAGGCCACAATTATAAGTAACAAGCATGAATCTATGGATTTATCCTGGCTTAGGTCAGTGGTACAGGCTGGTGGTGGTCAGGGCCGACTTAACACATGGGCACGCTGGGCAGTTGCCCGGAGCCCCCATGAGCATAGGGGCTCCATGCTAATCTATTTATGTTTTGACTTGCTGAGTGGTTGTGTAGGTAGGGGCCCCAGTGTACTGCTCTGCCTGGGAGCCTAATGCTGTGGTGGTACAGTAATGGTGTGGGTAATGTTTTAATGGCACATTTAACTTTTAAGATCAAATGAGCAGCATTGAAATACCACTGTTGCTGACATTGTATCCCCCTTCATTGCCATGACCTATGCTTTTCCAAGGGGATATGTCCAGTGGAATAATTAGCATGCATCATTTCAAGCTGGTGTTATCAACATGACAGTGATTTCAGTTTACTCTGGTGGCATGCCAGTACCCAGTTCTCAGTCCTATTGAGCAATTTGAGAATGATGTTGTCTGCATAAATTTATGATGCAGCATGGTGCTACTGAGTAACCATTGACAAAAACCTTTAAGGAGTGCATCCAGAAACCTGCTGAATTCATGCTTTGACTAATTCAGGATGTTTTGGAGACAAGTGGGAATCCTAACTGGTCCCAAATTAGGGTATCTAATAAACTGGCCACTGAGCTGCCTCAAAAAATAAGAAATTGAAAATGGCATTGATGTGTAAAATGAGCTGTAACTAACTGGCCCAAGGGGAACATAAAGTTTTACTGCAAGGATGCAGCCTTTCATTGGTTGATTACAGTAAATTCTGTTTCACATCCTAGTAATTCAAAAACTTTTCTTGACCACGGTGTATTAAAAAATATCAATGTTAAAACACGTAATACAATTTAAACAGTCTTTTTACAAATGGCCAGTTCTTATTTTTAAATTCCAACTGGTGGGTTTCACAGACATTGGACAAAGAAGTACTGTTTTTAAGTTTTGAAATATATTTCACATTGCAGCGGTTAACATAAAGGAAGTGCATTTGATTACCACGATGACTACACTGCTGTGGTGAAAGTGATGAGGACAGAAGAGGGAAGGCGTAGGCATTACATTACTCTGCAGACTTCTTATGACAGGCAATGGGGAAAGGTGATTGGCTGATAGGATCACCTCAGTGCTCCACCACCCTTTGCGTGTTAAAATGTGCAGGCGATTGCATTCACCGTCTGCCTACATAAACGTAAGAAGTCGTTTTGGCCCTCTGCGCATAATATTCTGTGAATTTAGAGTGACAAAAGAATTGAAACGATGTATTCAGATACAGCCTCGTAAAGAGGAATTAGAGAGTAGACATAAATATCCTCGCAATGTCCCCTCCCTAGAGGAATCTCATTTGTTCTTTGCGTAAGGATTTTTTGTTTAGTTTTGAACTTCAGTTCAAATGTTATAATTCAAAACTATTTAAACCCGTTACAGATAGGATTGCGAAATAAAACAGTCAAGTACAAGTCTCCAAGTAAGTCTTTAGACCCTGGTTTCTATTTTGTTTTCCTCTTATTGGCTACCTGGCTCCAGATAAGACGAAGCCTGTTATTCAATTGGCTAGGGTAAACAAGAGGCGGGACTAGACGGGCAGTTGAACAGCCCTGAGGAAAACATCAGCATACGGTTGACTTTAGCTAATAGACGTCGAAACACTGGCCTTTTTAACGATTGAATGGTCCTTCGGACCCTAGATGACTAGTGAGGTGCATTTATATTCAGATGTGAAGAGCCTCCCTGTTGCCAGTGAACAAAACCACTAGTCATGTCTGGTTCGTGAGTTCTGTCACCGTGCTAGCTTTAACAGCTATTCTGCTTATGAGAAGTCTGCGCGTGTTGGTGGCACGTCCTGAAAGCCCCTTTGAGGTCAGTGATCTCCTCACCTGGGCGGAGGTACTGGAGCTGATACTTTGCATTAAAACACTTGTCAAGGTGAGTAAATGCCGTAAGCTTGGCTATTATTAAAATACAATAAACCAACATTAGTTTGTGGTACAGACAAATCAAAGCGAAACAAAAGACGTGCATTTGAAGTATAATTGCATATATTCGGTTGAATAATTTCAAGGTTGCTGGCTCCAGTTGCTCTTAGATAAAAGAAAAAACAGACGACAAACCTACAACCAATGTCTAATGTTCATATAATTTGTGTGAAACAAGTTTATAATGTTTGTATCATGTATAATGATTAGTCTGTTGTTGAAATGTTGTTTGTAGTGTCCATCTCCAAAATATTTTGAAGACTTTGATTATTAACTAAACATTACATTTGACGTCCATACAGTATTTAACGTTTAAACCTTAAACGTGATATTTATTAATACACTGTCCGTGCCAACCCTTATCCTAAAAAACATTAACTTAATGATTTAATGCATTTTAATTCATAATGCATTATAATGAATGAATACAATATTTTCAGATAGCATTCTCAGTGTTCAACATTGGATTTACATTTTAATGTGTTTTATTTTTATTTTAAGCATGTATACATAATAAAATTCATGTAATTTATCACTCTTGAGTAAATTACCTTTAAAGGTGAGCAACATTAGCACTGGTATCAATTTTTTATCGTAATGTATAGTAGGTATACACAATAAAACAAATATATCAATGTTGTCTTAATATAATATCTGTAATGAGGATTTGACATTAGCTTAGGTTTGTATTTATTTTTACAGTGACTGAAAACAGGTAGCATATATATATATATATATATATATATATATATATATATATATACTGTATATATATATACTGTATATACACATACACAAATAAGGGTGAAACACATGTTGTGTACCCTTTGCATTATGGGGGAGGTACTATGTAACACACACGCACAACTATATATATATATATATATATATATATATATATATATATATATATATATATATATATATATATATATATATATAGTTGTGTGTAGTATACAGTGTACATAAATTTACTTCAGTCACTGCCCATGTACTGTCATTTCAACTGAACTTGCTGTCTTCAGCCCTCTGCTGAATCTGCTTTATGTACTTTACATTAATATTTCATGGTAGTGCTTTGAGAGGTCAGCCTGTGTCAATCACTAAAAAGGTGTCCCGATATTACTCTGACATTTTAAAAATGTCCTCCACCAAGTTAAAAGATGACATTCCCTGAACTTTTAAAATTATGTTTTATCCCTAGTTATCTTCCATCTGAGCCATTGTAGATTCTAAAATGCTGGAACAGAAATCCTTAGTCTTTTTACCTTCTGGCAAACAAGGCAATTTATTTTTATAGGTTTATTCTCTGTTGATAAATTAGTTCCCAAAGGCATGACATTTCTTTCTAGAAATCAAGTTTATAAATTGGTTAAGATCAGAGGCAATGGCACATTTGCTGACAGGTAGTGGTAGTATGTTAATTACAATATACTGTAAGCATTGTCTCAATATGCACACCTATTGTTGTGCACTGTGCCAAACTGTCTCTAATGGTACTGTTAAATTCAAGTACTATATATCTGTCAGTAAATCTAATTCTGTCCTAAGGTTTAAACTTCTAACACACTTTCCTTTACATTATTTCATTTTTTCCCTTTCTGATTGTATTTTGGCCTTTCAGCCAACCCACCACAGAACACACACACACACCCACACTAGGGCCAATTTGGAATCACCAATCCACCTAACCTGCATGTCTTTGGACTGTGGGAGGAAACCGACGCAGACACAGGGAGAACATGCAAACTCCACGCAGGGAGAACCCGGTAAGCGAACCCGGGTCGCCTTACTGCAAGGCAACAGCGCTACCACTGTGCCAACCGTTGTTACTTTTATTGAAAGTTTAAATGTTATTTCTTAAGTTGTTTGTGCTAAAGTCCATCCATCCATCCATTTTCCAACCCGCTGAATCCGAAAACAGGGTCACGGGGGTCTGCTGGAGCCAATCCCAGCCAACACAGGGCACAAGGCAGGGAACCAATCCCGGGCAGGGTGCCAACCCACCGCAGGACACACACAAACACACCCACACACCAAGCACACAGTAGGGCCAATTTAGAATCACCAGTCCACCTAACCTGCATGTCTTTGGACTGTGGGAGGAAACCGGAGCGCCCGGAGGAAACCCACGCAGACACGGGGAGAACATGCAAACTCCACGCAGGGAGGACCCGGGAAGTGAACCCGGGTCCCCAGATCTCCCAACTGCGAGGCAGCAGCGCTACCCACTGCGCCACCGTGCCGCCTGTGCTAAAGTGCATATTGCAAATAAATTGAGATTTAAATATCACCAAATATCACTAGAGTGGCACAATGTCCATCCATGCTAATGTGTCATCCATGCTTTCCCACATCTGCATGGGCTTATCTCTGAAAACTACATATTTCATCCCACATCCCAAAGACATGTGCATATTACTGATTTGCAATTTTGAATTGGCCCTGTATGGCTGTGAGCACAAGTGTGCCTTGTGGTAGAGTGGGCACTTGTCCAGGGTTGGTGCCTTACATCTTTTGCTGCTAAGCATTGACTCTATCCTCCACAAACCTGAAGAGGAGGTATGATTTTAGATATGATTTAAACTATATACGTCATTTGTACTTGTACATTATAAGATAGACAATGCTTAGTTTATTTATGTAAAGCTTTGCTTGCTGGAGAAATAACTTAGGGGATGAGAAGAGTGTTCACGTGTGATATATAATCTTTGACTTAATTAAAACAGCAATGGATGGGGGGGGGTTAAAGAAATGTTTACTAGTTTTGTAAGTAGTAAACAAAAAAATTAACAATTTGAAAATGAAGAAATCATAAATATTATATAATTTCTGAACATTTCTTCATTGGCATTTATTAAAATTGTTACATGAGTTTTTTTATTGCATTTTTGTTTTGTAATATACATACTTCAAACAATCTTGAATTGGATTATGTGGGTTTTCATTTAGTTATGTTGCTTTCATTTTCAAAATGCCATTCCGGTGTTTCCAGTTGCATTTTTTTGAAATTGAATTACATTTTTGTTTTTACTTAAAAAATAAAACAAGATATGTTTAGCTATTTCTAGCAGATTGGCATGAAGCCATATTTATGCATTTACAGAAGCAAGAGTTTTAGCTGGGGCCAAGAAAGGGACTCATTGCAAGGATTGCCTGCATTGCTTGGCTGTAAATGGAGTTCTGTTCTTAGCAATCATTTTAGAATAGCCCAAGAAAATAGTCCAAGTACTCCATGCATAAAATATATTTGTCTTTTCTTTCAGAACGTAATACTGAAGGCAGTACTTGTTGTTATGTTACAAATAAAAACTGGTTCATCCAGTAACATTAAACAGATGTAAACTGCTATACTCACTGCCTTGTTGAAAACACTTTGTACAGCAGTCATTATAATTTAGTTTTTTAAACAAATATACAGTATGTCTTCCTTTAGGTATGTAAAACAAACATTGTATAATCACATGTTAAATCATTACAGCAGAGGCATTTTGTTTATTTAATTCTTCAAATATATGAAAGTCCCCAATAGTTGTATTAGTTTAGCTTTGTTAGAAAATATTCACATGATTTGATTTAACAAATTAGCTTTTAAGTGGCTAATTTAAATGTAAAAACTTACATAACAAAACATGAAGTACAGTATTATCAGAAATTACATACCTAGGATAAATACAAGTATTTACACAGCCAGGTGGATGTTTTCATTTTTTTAACCTTTAAACTTAAAAAAAAGAAAAGTGAACTGAATTTCTGTCTTTTTAAGTAGGTAAGGAGTATTAGTATATACATAATACACTAGACAAAGCGTAAATCAGTAGAAGTAAGAATATAAACTGATAGACAATTGCAGGACTATGAAAGTAATGATCTAATGTGGTCAGTATACACTTACAATAATACATAAAGAAATATTATGAAGGTGAATACAATTGAAATAGACATCATACAGTCACCTCCTCTGTCTATACATCTCCAGTTGGAATGTGAGAAGCAAATAAATGCTAGATCTTTTGTTTAATTAACAAAGAGAACTGTAGTATGCTGATGGTCATAAAAGTGTCAGATGAAAGTGAGTGAATGTAATTGTGAAACCACAGTACTATTTACTAAACTCCCTCAATTAATAGCAGGGAAAGAAAAATACACCATTGTTATTTAGGAATAAAGCAAGTTGTAATTATTTTTGCTGTTAAAATCTTTTATCCTTAAAATATAAGTGTCAGGGTTTACAGTGTGTCAGTTCTAAGCAATTAATGTAATAAGCACAATTTGAACATTTTTACTTTTACAAAAAAAAAAAATCTCTATTAAGAAAAACTTCCTAACTATGTCTTCTTTTTTTTAATGTAGTCTCAAACCATGAATTATGTGGGGCAGCTTGCAGGACAGATGTTTGTCCAGGTGAAAGAGCTATACAAAGGACTTAACCCAGCAACATTGTCAGGATGCATTGATGTGATTGTTGTGAGGCAGCCTGATGGTAGCTTCCAGTGTTCTCCATTCCATGTCCGCTTTGGGAAAATGGGAGTGCTGAGATCGAGAGAAAAAGTGGTAAGAATATTTAAGTATGTATATAAATGGTACCCAAAATAATAATAATAATAATAGTAATTCTTTACATTTATATACTGTAGCGCTTTTCTCACTATTCAAAGTGCTTTGCAAACTCCACACAGGAAGGACCTGAAACGCGAACCCATGCTCTCCTTACTGCGAGGCAGGAGCACTACCACTGTGAACACTGCATGTTTATATAAATAATAAAAGTTAAAAAAAGGACAATTGTATATTTTGAGGTTCCTGCCGGCCAAATGTTTGCTAAATTATAACCTCACTAAACTGTACAGTTACCTGTGGCTTTACCCTTGAAATAACATTATTAATTATTTTTGATCAGATAAACTACACAACATAATCAGTTCTGGTAATGTTATAGAGGAATAGGGAAAATGCCCCAGACATATAAAAAATCTTCTGTGAGGTTCTTAAAGGTTAACGTTTGTTAAGTCAAAGTACATTTTTTACTATCATATTATATATTTGCCAAAGAAAATTATATGCATAAGGGACGCATTTTGTATTAATTTAAAAATGTGCTTGCAGTTTAAAATGGATTCCAAAGGGCAGGAGTTCAAATGTAGAACAAAAGCTGTAAAATTTGCAGAATACATACACTTGGAGGCAGCAAATTTTTGATTTCAGAAAAAGTGCCTTCCTTGTTTTTGATATGTGTTTATAGCAATAAAAAAATATTGAAAATAATAATTTTATCACAGATTGGCACTATTTTTTCTTAGGTAAGTATACTCTCTGTTTACTTGTCTGTCAAAAGCAACTGCTGTGGGTGTAGTTTTCATGTAAATAGGGAAGTAAAACTGCATGAAACCAGGCATGTGTGTCGAGCTGCTTATCGTGACATTGGCTTTCTGTAAAAACAATTGAAAATGTGTGTATCCAGGCAATGTATTTTTTAAAATGTTTTTAAAAATGCTTTGCTTTAGTACACATTGTCCCAAGGCACATTAATGGATACCATGATTGTGAAAAAAAAATCTTCAACTTGAAAAATACTGAATTTATCCTTTAAGGAGTCAGATGTACAGCCCAGTGGAAGGTTGAAGCATATGACAGACTTTTAAATAAGAGTGCCAGAGTTAGCAGGGAGGAGTATATGTAATAGTTTACTTCTGTACTAGGCATTGCTCTAAAGAATTTGCAAAAACTGACAAGAAAAATTATTACTCTATTACAGCTTGCTAATTAGAAATAATGTGAATATTCCCGTAAAAAGTATTAAATATCAACAGAACTTTTCACCAATATTGTTTCCTTCTAAAACCTATTTAAGAACTCTGAAATGTTCAGTGCCACACAATCACAGAGTTGCATTTCATCAGGCAAACATTTAGTTACAGTACAGTATGTTCTCTGGCTATACAACCCTGCTAGAAGATGTATAGTGCCAGTCATTGTTGGCTTTATTTCAGGCCCTTGTATCAGAATTGTGCCTTCACTTATGAAACATAACTCATTTTTCCATAGGATGTGTTTGCTTTATAAATAACACCCTCGATTTTCTAAAAAAAGGTACATAATTTAGATTAATATATCTGAAAGGGATATATGCCAAAAATTCTCATTTCTGCATTACATTTTTTGCATTTGTTACCATTTTTAAATCGAATATTTTATAGTAGCTTAAATCAACACAATAAATACTTTATACAGTATGTGATGGAATCTCAGTTAAATTTCCAACTTCCTCTGGATTAGTGGCTAGATATGTGTTATTGAAATGTATTATGGCAGTACATACTGAGATTTGATTCTTTTTTTACCATATATGTTTCTCATTCTTTGATTAGGTGGATATTGAGATAAATGGAGAGCCCATTAACTTGCATATGAAACTTGGGCAGAATGGGGAAGCCTTCTTTGTTCAAGAGACAGAGGATGATAAGGTAGGCAAGTACCATACACATATTTACTTTGAAGAGTTTTTCGATTTTGTGATGTTAGGTTTTCAACTCTACTAAATTATTACTGCCAAATTTATTAAATATGAACAAATTATCAAGATTTATTCAACCAGTTCCCAACTGTGCCATTTCGAATAAATGGTCCTGGAGAGTGAGAGCTTATTTTGGCAGAATTAGGCTGAAACTATTCATCAATCTGCAGTCTGTTTATCTTGAGGGATTTTGCATCCAAATTTACATAAAGCGAATTTAAAGAACTAATTAACCTAACAGGCATGACTTTATGTTGTGTTAAGGAACCAAAGATAAACAAAAATGCGTGCAGAAGGAAATTGTTGAAGACAATGGTTGCACTTTGAATAGAAACTAGGTCCCTGGACCTGTGAGTAAGCAGTGCTATGCTGTGTCATTGCAGTGCAATACACTTTCAAAACAGTTTTTGTGTAGAAGTTGACATGCTAAAGTTAATCTATAATTCAGTTTTTTTCTGTTTCTCTTTTGTTAATGTGACATTGAATAGTTAATTTAAGAAATCATTTTATTGCTATTACTTGCAATTTATATGTATGTTCACAGTTATTGAATGTCCATGTTTTCCTCCTGTTTTCCTCCCCATTTCTGACAGTTTTGGCTCCTTTATTTTTGTAAACAATTAATACTTGCAGACAGCAGAAGATATTATAGGATATGTATTTTCTTACTGTTGCAGAACAAATGTCTTCAGCAATTTAGAAATAGTTTATTAGAATAATTGAAATGACTATGGCCTGAGAAACAGGATAAGAGTTGCATTTGACCTTGACCGAACTATGCTGTGCATTTCAATAAGAGCTAAATAAACAAGCCAAATAGGACAGAAGGAGGCACGTACACCACTGCTCTTGATGTGCAACTTAATTTTTCCTGAGATGAACAAGGCTTCAAGTTACATGTACTTTTTTAAAGGCTGCAAATTGCGTCAGGCTAGAGCTTAACATTCAGCAAAAGAACTGTTTGTGAATGCCACTTGTATTGAGCTGCATTATCCTGGTATTTGACTGTAATTAACACCATTGTCTACCCCCAAATGAGAGAGTTATATTTATTGCAGAGAGAAGGAATGTTATTTGAATTTTAAATTGGTAAACTCTTGGTTAGTCAAATGCTAAATATTACCATGTGCAAATGTTATTTGTATTGGGTCTAGATTTCGAATGTTAGAACAATCTTTTGAATTTTTTTGAATTTAATATTCAATGATTTGTCCAATTTGGTGTTTGCTTCAGATTGTTGCTTGTTTCACATGCTTATACATGTAAAGCAGCATAAGAAAAAATATCTAAATTTTCCTTGATTCTTAATTTTACTTTAAGGAGTCTAAATACATTTAATTGCCTGCAATTACAATGATCATTTTACATATCAATTTAAGCAATTCAGTGTGGGACATTTAAAAATAACTATGAAAATAACTAAAGAAATCTACTGACTGTGTTGGGCAGTCTTGTATATGTAAAACTAACATGCAGGTTTGAGGCTGTAAGATTATAATTATCCACTAAACCATTGGTCCGTATCATGTACATACTAATTTGTGCTTGACTGAACTTAAATATTATTTGATGGTTTTGTGTTTAGTTGCCTGTAAACTACTTTTTTAAAGCATTTTATTGATTTTATTAAAATCAAATAACATTCCATACAATCAATTCTAGTTTAACAAAACTAGGTTCGAAAAAAATCAACCCCCACCTATGAGAAAGAGAACTAGGCCAGCAGAGTAAACTAGTAAAAATAAGTAAAAAGATACATTAATTAATGAAGAAAAATAAATAGAATAAAAAAGAGATGAGAGAATCTGTATACTCAATTTAAATGCTTATTCTAAAATGTTATTGATTAGATCCTGCCAGGTTTTGAAAAACTTTTGTACAGATCCTCTAAATGAGAATTAGATTTTTTCCAATTTCAAATAGTATATAACATCAGTTACCCACTGACTTAAAATAGGAGAGTTAGGATTTCTCCAGTTGAGCAAGATAAGTCAACATGCCAATAGTGTAGTAAAGACAATTACAGTTTGTTTGTCCTTCTCCCATCTGGAAGTACACAAAACACAGCTGTTAATGGCATAGTAGGGATTGTGACACCAAGGCTGTCTGAAAGGCATTTAAAGATTTTGGTCCAAAATGATGTTAATTTGGTGCACGCCCAAAACATATGGCCCAATGAAGCTGGAACTTGATTGCAATGATCGCAGGTTGAATTTGCCCTGGAAACATTTTGGACAATTTTAAACAAGACAGATGTGCTCAATATGTAATTTTAAGTTTAATTTTATATTGTATAATGCGCAGACCAGCTAGAGTAAATTCTGTGCTTTGCTACCTTCCACTCCTTTACTGAGATGTTGAATGAGAGATCGTTTTTCCACTATACTCTGGGATCTTTGAAAGGGAGGGACTGTAAAATGTTTTTATATACAGTATTATGGAGATGCTGTCTGAGTCCTCAAGACTAGGGCTGCAACAAAACCTTCAATAGAGTCTCCAGTCACAAAGAACCACATTGGTTTTTGTAACTGCAATGCACTACATGAACGTCTGAGGGCAGTATCGTTTGTTATTGTTTATCAAGACTGCACACAATCCTACCAACAAAGAAGAACGTATGAGGAGAAGAAGAATGTAGAGGAAAAAAAAACCTGGTTACAGTTGCAAGTCGGATAGAGGAGGGGGAAGGAGATGGGAAAAAAATTGAGACAGAAACTTTCTAAAGTGTGGGAGCACTTCACCGAAAAAGAAAAAAAAAGTTGAATACAGATTATGCAAAGCGGAGCTTTCTTTTCATGGCAGCACCACCGCGATGCATGAGCAACTGAAACACAAGCATCCTGGAGCTGTGATGCCGCCATCTCTTGAGAGATAAGTTTTAGCGAGTAAAGTTAGTGTCACGTGTTAACGTTAATGTTTGTACTATAATGTGTATATCAAGGTTTCGACAATGATAGTTAACCCTTAAACCAACACATACTTGGGGGTTAATGCACCCCTAGATGCCAAATACTTTTTAGCTGCACTTTTTAAGTAAACGTCACAATTCACAAAGAAAATGTGAAATTTTAATGGCACACGCATTTTTTTTCATTCAAAGAGCATCAGAATTACTGCAACATTAATCATTTTACACACTGCAAATGAGCTGTAAAAACTATTAAAAAAACTACTGTAATAACAATGTATTATTATATGTTCAAGGTGCAACTGAAGCCATTGATGAAATTCAGTAAGTCACCAAGCCAACTGCACTTGAACTGGCTGCACGCAAACACACGGTGGTAAACGCTGATGATTGCAGGCTCGTCTAGTGCAGCGGCTGAATCCCAGAGACAGTGTTGCTGCAGTTCTGCTGGAGCCGGCAGTGGTCGTGAGCTGGCTGCTCAATGAATATACAGCACTGACTGATCAGCTCCGGCGTGCTGGCAAATTGCTCTGTGAAGCAAATATAGTCGGTTGTGGGGTTCAATGAATGTACATCGCCGAATATACTCACCCCCTGCATGCCGGCAAATTGCACTGAGACACGACTATAGCCGGTTGCGGAGTTCAATGAATGTATGTCGCCGCATATACTCGGCTTCGGCGTGCTTCCAAATTGCACTGGAAACCGACTCTAGCCGTGTTGCGGCATTCAACAAATGTACTTTTCCGAATATACTTGGCTCCGGCGTGCTGGCAAATTGCATTGGGAACTGACTATAGCCGTTTCTGGCGGTTTAAGGGTTAAGTGAATATAATTTCAGTTGTTTGCTAACGTGTTTGGAGCTATAGTAAACGAGTGAATAGGAGTAGCTGAGCTGTCCTAGTTTTTTTTTCTTCTTTTTCATATAATATTTGAGTTCATATGAATAGTAAACCATCTCTAACTAACGTTAAGTAACTTGTGTTTTGGAGTATATCAGTAATTAGCTTGTTACATATTTTAGTCCGTTATTTTTTTATTTTGGTGTAATATAGTACATGATGTGATAAACTACAACACTTTTCCTTCAGAGTGTGATGATTAAAACATCTTTCTCTGTCTGTAAAATCATTCTTCTGTATTCCTGCTACCTCTACTCCCTAGCAAAAAAAGAGAGGAATTGCACTGGGCAGTGGCAGTTGACAGGTAAGCCGTTTCGAAGGAGGCTAAAATTGAGAGTGGTCAAGCTTCAGAAAGCGAATGGAGTGGTGATTATGACATGCATGAAAAAGTGTTACCATTCTCTTTCACAAGTCTTGTCACATCATTGTTGTCATGCAAAACGCTAATGTTATCTATGACAGTGTAACAGGTCATCTTTTCACTTTTTCATATTGGGTCATTACAAGTAGCCGGTTTCCATTTTAATGCCAGAGTGGTAGGTGCTGTGTTCTGAGCTGACCTGGTAAACACAAGGGACTAGCAAACTCCAAAGCATACACAATAAAGTGATGAGTGTGTTTAGAGACCTCTTCTTCTGCTCTCCATTCGAACACTGCAGATACATATGTCAAGTAAATGTGATTTGCTAAATTGTATATGGTTGCATTAGATATGAAGACTATGTAATTAAAGATGTAAATCATACAGAAGAAGTGGTACACAAAAAACTGACATTTTGATTTTGATTGACAGGAAGTGACTTAAAAAACTCATCCATCCATCCATTTTCCAACCCGCTGAATCCAAACACAGGGTCACGGGGGTCTGCTGGAGCCAATCCCAGCCAACACAGGGCACAAGGCAGGAACCAATCCCGGGCAGGGTGCCAACCCACCGCAGGACACACACAAACACCAAGCACACACTAGGGCCAATTTAGAATAGCCAATCCACCTAACCTGCATGTCTTTGGACTGTGGGAGGAAACCGGAGCAAACCCATGCAGACACGGGGAGAACATGCAAACTCCACGCAGGGAGGACCCGGGAAGCGAACCCAGGTCCTCAGGTCTCCCAACTGCGAGGCAGCAGCGCTACCCACTGCGCCACCGTGCCGCCCTTAAAAAAACTCAGTAAAAGTTAATTATTGTTCTATAGTTTTTGTATTTTCATCTATCTAATAATATAAAATAATGTTATAATGAACATGTTTAGCACTGTTGCAGTTAGCAATTCACATTTTAGTAACATATTTTGACTTATAGTACTGATTACACCGTCATAGTTCACAACTCACGTGCAGACCAGAACAGAATGTTCCTTTTTGCAAGGAACTTGAAGAATCTGGCCAAACCAAAGAACGCTAGTGTGGTTGTTACAGCCCTTTCCCAAAGAACCAATTGAAGAAAAAAACCACCTGGTAACCCGCAGATTTGACTCCTTGTGCAGGGCCATTCACTGTAAAGGGGCATGGTCCGTGACAAGGGTGAATTCCCGGCCCAGCAGGTAGTACCTCAGCTGAGTAATCGCCCATTTAATCGCCAAAGCCTCTCTCTCCACTGCCACGTACCTGGTCTCCCAGTCTAACAGTTTCCGGCTCCGCTAGGGGTGCTAAACATGGTTTTAACCTTAGCGGAGTCTGTTAAAGGAACCTGCCAGTACCCCTTTGTCATGTCCAGTGTGGTCAAATACTGAGACTGTCCGAGCCTCTCAAGGAGGTCGTCCACTCGTGGCATTGGATAAGCATCAAATTGGGAGACAGACCCCCGTGACCCTGTGTTCGGATTCAGCGGGTTGGATAATGGATGGATGGATTAAGCCGACGGAAGTCATTGCAAAACCTCCAACTCCCGTCAGGATTAGCGACCAACACAATTGGGCTGGACCAGGGACTATGACTTTCCTCAATTACACCTATTTCCAGCATGTGTTTGATCTCAAGCTCCACTTCAGCCCTTTTTGCCTCGGGAAGACGATACAGGCGTTCTTGGACTATAACCCCGGGATCTGTCACAATGTCGTTCTCAACCAGAGAGGTCTGTCCGGGGTTTTCACTCACTACCTCCCGGACAGGCAGGATAACTGTTTCCAACTCCCGGCCTTGTCTGGGACTTAAATCCGCACCGAAGTTAAGGCTAGCCGTGTGAGCAAAGAGTGAACGGGGCTGACCGGAGGAGGGATCGGGATCCCTGTCCTTCCATGGTTTCAGCAGGTTTACATGATAAACCTGCTCCCTTGGCCAACAATTGGGTTGACTCACAAATAGTTGACGAGTCCTTTCCTCTCCTTAACTTCGTATGGGCCTTGCCAATGGCCAAGCAACTTAGAGTGGGAGGTAGGTACTAGGACCATGACACAATCTCCCAGGCGGAACTCCCGGAGAGCGGTGCCACGGTTGTAATAACGGACCTGTGCTTCTTGAGCCTCTTCCATGTCACTTTTAAGGAGGGGCCGAATCTTACCAAATCTATCGCGTAATTGCGTGATATATTCCAATATATTTATAGAGGGAAGAGCTTCTTCTTCCCATCCTTCTTTTAAGATACTGTATCTAATATGCCCCGGGATTATCACCCATACAGCAATTCAAAAGGGGAGAACCCCATGGAGGCTTGTGGAACTTCCCGATAGGCAAAAAGGACGAGGGGAGGAGCTGATCCCAGTTCCTTCCATCCTCGCTGACCACCTTACGCAGCATTTGTTTGAGAGTCTGATTGAATCTCTCCACCAAACCGTCGGTTTGAGGGTGATACACTGCGGTCTTTAAATGCTTTATTTTCAGTAACTCCTTGAACGTCTCCTAGGTAAAAGGCGTCCCCTGGTCCGTTAAGACTTCCTTGGGGATGCCCACACGCGCAAAGACCCCTAGTAATTCCCGTGCAATGGCTTTGGAAGTGGCTGAACGCAACGGAACAGCTTCGGGGTATTTGGTAACATAATCCACAAGGACCAAAATGTACTTGTGTCCTCGGGCTGAGGGCTCTAGAGGGCCGACTAAATCGACCCCAATTCTGTGGAAGGGAACATCAGTCAGGGGAATAGGAGCGAGAGGAGCACGGTCCCTCCTAGGAATTTGTCGCAATTGACACTCCGGGCAGGAAGTGCAAAAGCGACAAACCTCCTTATTGTTTCCCGGCCAGTAGAAGCGGAGCTTGATCCGCTCCAGGGTTTTCTCGGTGCCCAAATGGCCACCTAGGAGGTGGGCGTGTGCTAACTCACAGACCTGCCGCCGGAAGGTCCGCGGGATTAGCAGTAGCCTTCTCTCCTGCCCGTCATGCTCAGCTATGCGATAGAGAAGGTTATTTTCCAACACAAAGTGAGGAGTCTGTGGCATCGACTGGTGAGTGCGCTGGCCATTGACTAGGAACACTGCATTTTTTTTGACCTCAAGGGGCGTGGTTGCTTCCCGTTCCGCCGCGGCACTGGTGGATGACGTGTCGGCACGCGACGGTCCGGGAGTTGCCACGTCACTCAGGACGACCGCTTCGTCTCTCTCTGCCGGTTGATTACAAGGCGTGGAGGCAGCTTGAGACCGCTCATCTCCGTCCACAAGTAGGCCCAAGTTAACCCCAGGAGTGGTATGTGTCTCACCGCTTTTAATATTAGACCAGTCCTGCTCTAGTATCACCGGGTGTGGAGGATCTGGGAGGACCGCCACTGTTAATTTCTGAACCGATCCTCCGTAACTGATGACACAAGCGGCGGACCTGTACCAGGGATTTCTCTGTGGACACAGGTTATACCAGTCTTAAATTTTAACCACTGTTGCGGTAGCACAAATCGGCGGGCAACAATGGAAATGTTGCTGCCGGAATCGAACAAAGCAGTAGTTTTCTGCCCGTTTACGATCACCACGCCTGTGTGTGGGACCGCCAACGGGTTAGTCAGAGCACACCAACCCCTCCTCCCCCTCCACCTGCATTTCTTCTTGCTCCCAAGTAGTTTGCGCGCCCGCGACTCCGGGGACGTCGGCACAAGCTCTGGATTGTACAGGGGGGGCTAGGTTTTAGGATGTACTCTGGTCGAGTTTGACTAAGGGACGGTTCAGCTCCCCCAGATTGCGAGGCTGTCCTTTGTGTCTCTACGAGCTCTATGAGCTCTGCCATATTATGGAATTGTTTACCCCAGATCGGCTGGGTGAAGCCACAGGGTAGTGTTTTCAGGAGCAGGTAGCAGGCCACCTGCTCTGTTATGTGGGAGGGCTTGTTTTCCTGTGGCCGTAGCCACTGCACTACCTTTGCCCATAAGGACCAGGCTTGTTGAGGGGTCGGCCGCTCTGGGTCGAACCTCCAGTTTCTCACTCTATTCACCTGCCAGTCTGGGGCACCCCTAGGTGGAAATCGGGGCTCTGGCTTCACAGGGAGGCAGGCACTCTCCTCCGAGAGAGCATATCAAGCCCCTTTTGCCTCCCCCTTCCGGAGCAGCCCAAGTCTGTGAGCCCCTGCTGCACACTCCCTGGTTGCCTAGTGAAGTATGCCGGGTGCAGAGCTCGTGTCGGGTCATTGCGAACCACGGGACACCCTCCCCGCCTCAAAACTCGGCCCCGGTACACTCCCACCTGGGTGTATTGCAGGTTCTGTCCCCGTCTCTTCTGGGACTTCTCCATCTTGCCGACTACGCCAATGACACAATAACCAGACATAGGAATCGTGAAAAGGTTTGGGGCAGCGTTCAATAGATATAGCACTGATGTGCACAAAACCGAGTCCAAAACAGAACCGAGGGAACAGGGAAAAGGTGGAGACTTTTAAAGAGGAAGACAGAAAGTGAAGTCAAAGGGGTCGGGCTCATGAAGGTCTTCTGTCACTGGTGCGAGCCCATACGTGACATCACAGGGGCTGGAGCCAGCAAGGTCTCCTTCCATTGGCTCGGTCCTGGAAGTGATGTCAAGAGGACCAGGTGGGATCTCCCATGAATGGTCTGCAGGCAAGGGAGAAAAAGAGTCGGTGCACTCTGCCACATCCCAGTATGTCTCGGAACTGCCCTTACTCAAGCCCTTTAGCTGCCTCCCATGCGCACATGTGTGACCACTGCAGTATCCCAGCAGTGGCCATGGGCCTCATGTATAAACGGTGCGTACGCACAGAAATGTTGCATACTCCCGTTTCCACGCTCAAATCGCGATGTATAAAACCTAAACTTGGCGTAAAGCCATGCACATTTCCACGGTAACTCATACTTTGGCGTACGCAATTTCTCCACTCGGTTTTGCAGACTGGCGGCACCCAGCGTCAAAGCAGTGCTACTGTTCCTTTGTGGTCACCCTTTCTTTCTTAGCTCCACATTCCTGACGCGGCTTTATAAATACACTGAAACTAACTGCATATTGTTTATTAGTGTAATGCATCTGATTGTAATTAACCTGCAGCAATATAATGGTCCAGGGAATAGCCATAGTATTCCAAATACCATAACTGCTTTAGCGTTGTAGCTCTCACTGCATCTTCTTCTTCTTTCAGCTGCTCCCATTAAGGGTTGCCACAGCAGATCATCTTTTTCCATATTACTCTCACTGCACCACTCGGAGTATTTATATCACTGTATCTGAGTGGGGAATCACAGCAGCAGCTGATTGGAAAGAGAAATATCGGTATACAGCATGAAGCAGACGCTGCCTGAGCCACGGCAAAACACCTAGGTTGATTCTGACACTTAGCTGTCAAACAGAGGCCTGACATACCTCATGTACCCCATACTTTCTGACAAATACATATACTGCTCCATTTAATTGTTCTCCCTTTATAAAGATCACGGCAAGGAAAGGGAAATGATTTGGAAAGGGTTTAAGTTGTTCAGTTTTTAGAAGGCAGAAGAGAAGAGGTAGGAGGTGAAAAAGGGGAAACAGGAAAAAGAGAGTTAGGTTTGTATAATTTGTTAAAATCTGAATTAATTGTTCTTTTGTGCTTCTCCATTGTGTTCTGTTGAGTCTGATTTGAAAATTATCAGAAGAATTTGTATTAACTTCCAGGAAGTATAATATATAAGTAAAAAATGAGAATCACACACAGGTGGTGGTGTTATTTTAATCTAGTATGTATGTATGTGTATATGTAAATAATTTCAATGTGGCTGTTGAAATATTATTTTCTTTTTAATTCCATTACTCTTGTGTAGATTTTATATTATCTGCGTCATACTGTGAGAGGTGAAGCAAAATGATACCTTTTATTGGCTGACTGAACAGAATACAATATGCAAGCCTTCCAGGCAGTTCAGGCCCCTTCTTCAGGAAAGTTGTATTGTAATCTGTTCAGTTAGCTAATAAAAAGTGTCCTTTTGTTTCACTTCTCATTGCATCCATAATGGCTAAAATGGGACCACACCCTACTACTGCTTTATACTAAATATGCATATATATTTGCTATATGTACCTGTGTGATTTGCAATATTAAAGAGTTAATACATTTTATCACCATATTATTAAAGCAAAAAGTATTTCTATAGTATAGAAAGTTGTCATTTAAAAGAAGTGCATCCCACAGATATTGTGAATGAAAAAATCCCTCAAATCAGATTTTAATCTATACTTAATGGTTTTATATGGTAAACAATGAAACATTCATTTTGGTGGGAAGAACATTTCAGTATTTTAAGCAGTAATAAAAATATTCAATTTTTATTTGGTCTGTACCAAGCATTTATGACTGGCCCGTGTGAGTGTCCTATGTATGAGTCCCAGCCACACCCCCAAAGAGAGTATAGCTGTTGGAAGAGGAATAACAGCACTCTGAGGCTAGGCATTTGTCAGCAGTGAGAGCATCTGTCTCAAAATCATCAATTATTGGTGGATTTTAATACCATCATTTATATGAGGTACTGTATCATTATCAAAAACTGTAGGATGTACTTCATATTTTTTAGATGAATTTTTTTTTAAGAAGTACCCGATTAAAAAAGTTAAAATCTATGAAGTCTCAAACTAAAATTGTGGCGTCAATGGATCATGATTGATAGAAGGTCATTGTCACACTTTTCTGAAAACTTATAGTGTTAGATAAAAGTTGTATTATTATAATATGCAGATAATGCAATCATTAAGTTATTTTTAGTGTAATGTATTTAATCAGTATTTTTATTCACTGTATGTATAGCAACTTACAGCTCCTCCCCTCTTGAGTTATATTCTAAATACTGGAAGTTAAGTGACTGCTTTCCTTACTTGTTTGTTTTCTTTTACTTTTGTGCTTACAAAAATCATTAAGCTTACCTGGTACCACTTGAAGCAGCAGAAGAATTTAGCTGGTTTTGCAAAGGCTCACTTAAGCCAGTAATAATAATAATAATAATAATTCATTACATTTATATATAGCGCTTTTCTCAGTACTCAATAATGTGAATGTGTGTCATGAGCGACCATGCTGGCATTTAAATGACTTGATCAAGATATCTCAACGTAAATTTAAATTTTCTGACAAATTTCTTTGAAGAATAAGTGTACTAAATTTTAATTTCACTCTGTCATTGATGATGTTTTGTTTCCAATCCACCCAGAGTTCTCATTGTAAAGTCATGAGTGTTAATTGATATAAGTAGTTGTGATATCAGATGCCACTATGATACACCAAAATGAGGAAATATCATAAGAATATACTATATATTTTGAAAAAAACAGAACCTTTGGTCCATTTAAATTCTTTAGTTCCCTTTAAGCTATGTTTTGCATATTATCACTGGATGCTTAACCACTTAGAAACCTGTTATATATATTGTGGGGAACAGCCCGGACACAGACAGGAGGACACCGAAGGTTCAAGCACCACCACATGTTTATTATACATTTTTATATTACAAGTGCACACAGCACACAACCCACTTTCACCCCCTAAGTCCAGGCCTCACAATGCCTTTTCTCTCTTCAGGTCTGCCTCCTCTCCTCTCCTCTCCTCTCCTCTCCTCTCCTCTCCTCTCCTCTCCTCTCCTCTCCTCTCCTCTTCTCTCCTCCGAGCTCCGTCCTCTTCCACCCGACTCCAGACCTCGAATGGAGGGAGGCGGCCCCTTTTAAACCCACCTGGACTTGCTCCAGGTGCCTCCCAATGAGCGACTGCCGGCACTCCCTGGTGTGGCGGAAGTGCCGGCTGTGCACCCGGAAGCACTCCAGGTGTCCCTGGTCTTCTTCCCCCTAGCACTTCCGGGTGTGGCGGAAGTGCTGAGGGCCAGGGCTCCTCAGGCATTTGGGTGCCCCCTGGTGGTGACCACGGGCCCCTATAGGGCTGAGCTTCCATGCTCCTTTCCCGTGGTCCCCAAAGCCACCAGGGCCGTCGGCCCTCCTGGTCTGGAGGAGGCGTAATCCCTCCTCCTCTCTTTCTGGACGTCCTGACTGGGTACCACCCCAAGCCGCTTGCCACAATATACTGACAATTTTTTGAGTACTTTGTAAAATTGACCTTTAACAAGACTGCTACAGTGCCTCTGCATTTTAATTAAAGAGCTGCTTTTAAAACGGGTTTCTCCCTTTTATAATTTTAAATATTGTGTAGGTGCTATGGTACCTACCATCTTTATATGACATTAATCCGATGGATCTGTGTAGTTTGGATTGAAAGGGAGGAGTCTGTGAGAAAAAAGGGGATGTGTGTAGAGTTTCAGAGAGAGAGTTACTTTGGAATGTATCACAAAGTAGTTTGAGAGAAGCTGCATAGACAGCTATGAGGAATTGTGCAAGAATAAAGTCATACCATCTTATACAGGCAGAAACTACACAGAATTGTGCCGGACATTTCATAGAGGCTTTTTTAAGAGTCTTGTCACAGTGTTTGCAGGACATCCTGCAACATAGAGATAGGTGTAAACATGTACAGAAGGGAAAAAGTTGCTAGCAGTTGAAAGAGAAGTGTGCAGGAAGTTGCAAAGAGAAACTACAGATAGATAGATAGATAGATAGATAGATAGATAGATAGATAGATAGATAGATAGATAGATAGATAGATAGATAGATAGATAGATAGATAGATAGATAGATAGATAGATAGATAGATAGATAGATAGATAGATAGATAGATAGATACTTTATTAATCCCAAGGGGAAATTCACATACTCCAGCAGCAGCATATTGATAAGGAAACAATATTAAATTAAAGAGTGATAAAAAATGCAGGTAAAACAGACAATAACTTTGAATAATGTTAACGTTTACCCCCCGGGTGGAACTGAAGAGTCGTATAGTGTGGGGGAGGAACGATCTCCTCAGTCTGTCAGTGGAGCAGGACACTGACAGCAGTCTGTTGCTGAAGCTGCTCCTCTGTCTGGAGATGACACTGTTTGGTGGATGCAGTGGATTCTCCATGATTGACAGGAGCCTGCTCAGTACCCATCGCTCTGCCACGGATGTCAAACTGTCCAGCTCCATGCCTACAATAGAGCCTGCCTTCCAGACCAGTTTGTCCAGGCGTGAGGCATCCTTCTTCTTTATGCTGCCTCCCCAGCACACCACTGAGTAGAAGAGGTCACTCGCCACAACCGTCTGATAGAACATCTGCAACATCTTATTGCAGATGTTGAAGGATGCCAGCCTTCTAAGGAAGTATAGTCGGCTCTGTCCTCTCTTGCACAGAGCATCAGTATTGGCAATCCAGTCCAATTTATCATCCAGCTGCACTCCCAGGTATTTATAGGTCTGCATCCTCTGCACACAGTCACCTCTGATGATCACAGGGTCCATGAGGGGCCTGGGTCTCCTAAAATCCACCACCAGCTCCTTGTTTTTGCTGGTGTTCAGGTGTAGGTGGTTTGAGTCGCACCATTTAACAAAGTCCTTGATTAGGTCCCTATACTCCTCCTCCTGCCCACTCCTGATGCAGCCCACGATAGCACTGTCATCAGAGAACTTTTGCATGTGGCAGGACTCCGAGTTATATTGGAAGTCTGATGTATATAGGCTGAACAGGACCGGAGAAAGTACAGTCCCCTGCGGCGCTCCTGTGTTGCTGACCACAATGTCATACCTGCAGTTCCTGAGATGCACATACTGAGGTCTGTCTGTAAGATAGTCTACGATCCATGCCACCAGGTATGAATGTACTCCCATCTCTGTCAGCTTGTCCCTAAGGAGCAGAGTTTGGATGGTGTTGAAGGCGCTAGAGAAGTCCAGAAACATAATTCTTACTGCACCACTGCCTCTGTCCAAGTGGGAGAGGATTTAGCAAGAGTTAAACAGAAATCAGAAGGTTCCTGTCATGAGAGAGGGAAGGAATATTGCTTGAATGGTGAAGGAGATACTGAAGTTTTCGTTTGTAGCAGCATGGTAACAGTAGAAATGTACTACTAAGCTATATGCCATTCCAAGGTTAATGCCAAGCCAGCATGAAGGGTGGGACGAGCCAAAGTGGTGCATGAGCTGAACTACACAGTCTATAGCAGTTGCAAAAGAACAAGTATTCACTATAAATGTAGCGGGTCACCAATGGAGTGGTATGCATTCATAACTTGTAAATAATTTGATGTAACTGTAACTGAATATTACACAGATGGCTAAATCTGTATGCTAGTCTTAAGAGGGTGATAACCAACGTCATTTGGGGAGATAGACTTTGCATTAAATTCTGAAAAGAGAAAGCTCATGAGATGGAATATCTATGACAAAATATCTACCTGGGCAATAGTTGTTTGGGCAATAGTTGTTTGTATTAATATTTTGGGATTTTTTTTGCTTGTCTTTACCATCAAGTGACAGAGTCAGTACTTGTTTTACTTTTTTGGTCCACGGTGGACTCAGATAATAACTCCGGCCTGTGCTGATGTTTGTAGTTAATTAATTTTGTGCAGTATATATATTTCTAAAGGTGGATAATACATGTAAATAGAAAATTTGTATTAATTTTCTGTCAGCATGCTTATGATGGCTTCCAGAATGTTTTTGCTACAGTCATATTTGCTTTATGAATATTCTACCTGTGCTACCCATTTAAGATGGGTTGAAATCTAAGTAAGCAATGTAGACGGCAACATTAATATTTGCAGTGTACATGTCTCTGTTACATGCCGTTTGGTATGGGCTTAGTAAAACAGTGGCAATTTTGTTAATAAACAGTCTATTGAAATGACAAACACAATGCATTTTATTACTAAAAATGTTTGTGATGCACTGTCTTTTGAAATGACAGAGACAGTGCAAACAGATGTATGCAGAGATAAACACCCAGACACTTTTCCATTTATTAAGGTGATCTTAATTATTGCACAGCATTCTTTCAAGCTGATACTGTGTTTTATTTCCAAAATTAGTGAGCTGGTATGTTTTATGTTATTGCATTGTCATGCTAACTTATGAATATTAATGACTTATTTTAAAATATTTCAGGAGACTAAAGGCCTGTTTATATTCTACTTCACAATGTTGGACACAGTGAATACGCACTCTGGCCTGTTTATAGTTCAAGCATTGTGCGTGGCACTGTGTGGTTGCAGAATCCTCCAGCGTTTTCCCCAAAGTTTTTTCTGTGCCTTTACATCTCACAGATATTTCCATTTCTGCCTGCACAAACGTTCGTCTTTGCCCAGGGGATTTTTCACCATGAATCTTTGGACATTAAGCTATCGTGGTGTGATTTTAATGTTGGATTGGACAGGAGCAGTGAGGATGCAGTCAATCATGGCACTTCACATCTGTGTCTCTCTGGCTCTCTCTCTCTCTGTCTTTCTCTCTCTCATTCACTGTCTTGCTCACTCCCATGGTTTCACAGTTTTTGGCTTGATGTCACAACAGAGAGAGTTTTATTATTTTTCTCTTTCTCTTGGGTGAGGGTTTAATCTTTTTTTTTACTTTTGTTATTAAAAATGTTTAAAAAAAGTCTGAAAATTTAACAGCTATAGTTCAAGTCTTCATTAAGCGTCATCACTGTGGTCATACTATAAATGCCATTCAATAAAATAACTTTTTTTTTCAGAATTTAACGATGAATAATTTTTAGTTTATTTATTTGGGTAATTAATAATGTGACTAAAGTAGTATCATTTGGTTCTCATGGCATGTACAGCTAAGTTTCATTAACGTACTGTAGTTATAATTGTAAGTGATATCTTCAAAAATTTATGTATTTAAGGTAGTGTTCTGGTGTACTCCATGTTTAAAATTGTGGATTTTGAAAACAAATTACATTACACCACTTTTTTTTTTTTTTTTTCTACTAAGGTTTTCAGATATTTTAGCAATATTTGTTGAATGGTTTACAGTCTCTTTTGCAATGCTCTTTGCCTTTCCCCTGTTTTAAGTCTTTTTTTATCCACTGGCCCTTTTCTTCACCAGCTGTAGCCTGTCATTTATTTCTCCATCTTGGCAGAGCGCAAATAATAAAAAGAATTTGATAAGTATGAGTTCAGCCAAAAGAGATCAGTGTCTTACAGCTCAACTAAATACTCAGACCTCTGTGCTACAATGATATGGTCAGTAGAATTTAAAGTTACCTTATAATCCAAAATGATCACGATGGTAACATTTTTGCAAAGGAGGATAGTGATATATAATTTCCTTTACATGATATTACTGTTTCAGTATGTGACTGAACATCAGGCTGAAATTCCTAATTTATAAATGTGGTAAGAGCTGCGTTGTGAGATTAAAATATTCTCTAAAACTTTTGAAAGATGAAAAACATTTCAAATATATCTACAATATTTTTCATTTGTACCTGAACATCATTTCATCAACAAAAATTGGACAATGGCGATATTGAAAAATATTTTTATTGAGACTACCACTTTCCATATCTCTGTGAATATTATTTTACCAAGAAAGATTACTTCACTTTTAAATTTACTTAATATCACCTACAACGTATTATCTAATTTATAATTAATGTCAAACCAAATCTTGGAGACAAAATTGGAGACAAAATTGGATTAATGTATACATTTGTTATTTATATTTTGATTTAGCGTCTTGTGGATTGTCCTAAATACGTAATAAGTGTGCTCAAGGTTTAATAGTTCTCAGGCCAATTCTAACCATGTAATCTGTGTGAAATTGTTGTATTCATGTAAGAGCATCCAAGGTTAACAGTATGTTTAACACAGATTGAAATTTATAAAAATCAAGTAATCTAGGACTAAAATACAGATTATTTTAATAAGGTAGCTGAAACACTAGTTTTCTGTGACACTGATGCCTCAATCAAACTCTGTCAGCATGAAGTATAACCTCGTGATATAAAAGCAAAAACTCCTACTGGGTTAACACACACTTCATACTGAATCATTTTATTAGTCCTGGATTGTCTATATTACATCTTTTCAGTTTCATTTTTTGATATTGCATACTTTGGCAATACTATATACAACTATATGCATAGAACATACTGTATAATTGAACTATGCAGTATAAATCACTTTAATAAAAATGACAAAAACCTATATTTAAACAGATTTTAGGAATGCAGGTTTTAGTTTACTATATCTTAATAATGGTATCTTGTCAAGCTCCTTGTCATTTCAAATTTCAGTTTTCAAGACTGTATACTATTTAATCGGCATATGCTGTTTGGCTACACTAGACTACTGTTGCAGTTTGCTTTTTCATCATTAATGAAGGTTTGATAGACACGTTTCTGATATGTAAATAAGATGTTTCTGATATGCAGTTTTATGTTAATGTTAGTTGGAGCTGTTAGTGCTGAGGCTTCTCATTTAGACCAAATTGAAATACCTGTCTGGTTACTTTGTGTAGAGGGAATGCACCTTCTTTCCCTGTGTCGGTAAGTTTTTCTCTGAGCACTCAGGTTTTCCTG
This sequence comes from Erpetoichthys calabaricus, assembly GCF_900747795.2. Lineage (NCBI taxonomy): Eukaryota > Metazoa > Chordata > Cladistia > Polypteriformes > Polypteridae > Erpetoichthys > Erpetoichthys calabaricus. Next base: position 61,401,137 of record NC_041396.2, on the reverse strand, counting down.
CCTTTAGTATGATACTATTGGGACAGTAGACAGTGTCCTGAACCCTGAAATATAATTTAGACAGTTAAAGTAAATGGACAGTAGAATTTACAGAATGTCCATTGATTAAAATACAATTGATTACATGATTTTGCTTTCAAATGTATTGTCCTTTGCTCCAGAGTTGCTTTGAAATATACAATATTAAAAAAATAATTGAAGAAATCATTGTTATCTAGTATAGTGTTTGGCAAAATAACTGCCTACCAGTGGAATTTAGATTCAGTGTTTCTAAAGATGTTAATATAGATTAAATGTGTTAACCAAGCATTAATACTTAATACAGTTTATTGAAAGGAATACAGATTTGCTCGAACAACAGTTTTTTATGATGAGAAACTGGTTTACTGTCTTTTGGATTTAAATCAGTATGTTTATACCACTGTAGTACTGCGTTATTCCTGTTTTGTAAAATCACTCATTTTCTAACCCACTGAATCCTGAACAGGGTTACGAGGGTCTGCTGGAGCCTATCCCAGATAACATAGTGTGCAAGGTAGGAACAAACCCTGGACAGGGAGCCAGTCCATCACAGGACAAATACACACACCCCCATCCACCCCAACCACACACTAGGGCCAATTTAGTATCACCAATTCACCTAGCCTGCATGTCTTTGGACCGTGGGAGGAAACCGGAGCACCTGGAGGATACCCACACAGACACAGCGAGGACATGCAAACTCCATGTGGGGAGGACCTGGGACATGAACCCTGGTCTACTTACTACGAGGCAGCAGTGCTACCACTGCACCACCATGTGTTCTGAATTATACATTTAACCAGGTCAGTACCAAGGAGAGCGGTGGTGAATTACAGGTACCCAGGAATGCAGCAATATTTTAAAATGGCTAAAAGGCTGACTTAGAACAATAATGTGAAAGTCATGAATGAGAGTAATAAACATTTGCTAACAGTTTAAGAAATTTTTAAGTGAGTCTTCAATATTGTGTACTTACCATTTTGTTTTTTTCTTTCTGTCATATTCATGGTTTAATTATTTTCATTTTACTGGCATATATTTGTACTGTATGTCAAAAGAGCAAACATTAGTATGCAAATGTTTTACATGTTTTTTTTTAGTTTAATCTAATGTTTGTAAATAGTGCCCTCTTCAGGATTTACTTTGAATTGCCTTATGCTTCCTGATGCTGCACAAGGTCAGAAAAAGAAGAACCTGAATATTTCTTAAGCTATACATTCTGACAAATAGCAGTAATTGTCTATATGAAATTAAAATAGGTGACTGCATGTTAAGTTTTTTCCTTTTTTCACATCTTTTATTCATTCAAGCTTTATTTTTATTGAAACACCACTTACCGAAAGTAAAGGCTATTTCCAAATTTGTTGAAGTTTGTAATCACAACAAATTACTGCACATTTTAATTTGCTATGATTTATGACAGTTATGGCATGAAAATCTGGCCTAATGCCTAAGGAGATGAGCTTGAAGCTATAAAATAGCAGGTCAAGATCCAATTTCTAGTAGTCACCTAAGCACATACACTGCTGTGTTCTAAATTATAAGAACATGTGACAGTTTGTAAAAATAGTTTTGGGTACTGCCCAAATAGAAATTCACAAGAAAGTATAATACAGCATATCTTATTGTAAATAGCAAAGCCATTATCACTTTAGACAGATAGTTTAAACTTATAGTGATTATGTTCTTTGAAAACAAATGAGTGTAATTACAAAATAACAAACTATTCAGAATAATATTTAATTTAACTATGTGATAGCAGACATATGCTTCATATATTTTTTTGGTTCTGTAATATTTTGACAGTGCCCTTCTTGAAGGGTCAAGGGATAACCCCAGTAGTAATTAAATACAAATACTTATAATTAAGAAGTATTTTTTTTAGTTGAGCAAAAACATTGTGTAGTAACTCCAGTTATAGTAAAAATGCATAGGAATGGTGCATTTGCAAATTCAACATCCCCCTTCTATTCATGTTGTCTTTCTCATTTGATAGGAGATTGTCCCTTCACACCTTGCTACCTCACCAATTATCACTGAAGGGGCTGCCTTAATGGAAGCTCAGATGATGAACATTTCTCTCAAACCCTCCAACTCCAGTGCTACTTTTCACACTGTGAACTTAGGAAGTGACTGCGGAGTAATCAGCAGTTCAGCTAAAAAGAGAAGACGAAAGCGGCGCAAATCAAAGATGGACACTTTGAAAAGAGAGGATAATGGAGAATACTCTGAAGGTGAAGACATGTTCCCTCTTGAAATGAGCTCTGATGAGACAGAGCTAACAGATACCTTAAGGTTGGTTTTAGATTATCACTACATATATTTTGTGTACATTTTAAATAATAATACATTTGAAACTAATATTTGGGATACAGAGTATTAATGTTTTATTCTGCACATTTTACCTACATGTTTACATTCAGTATTGTTTATAAGTTCAACTTTATTTTTGTGTTGTTCCAGGTCTTCTATACAAGGCACTGATAATGAAGTAAAAGCAAATAGAAATGTTGAATCAATTGGCAGGATGAGTCATAGTTATTGTGATGCAGAATTACTACCCTTTCAGAGGTAAGCACAACAGAACTTTTATTCATTGAATCAGATTTCTTATTTAAATAAACATTTAAAAATGCTCTTTTTTGTTTCTAAATATTTTCTGAGGAGAAAATATGTGTAGAATAAAAACATTTTAATTGCCAATTAATATGTTATTTTTCATTTAAAATCAGACTGTATCAATTTTTTAATGCAACTACTAAATATCCATGGTATTTTTCTTTTCTATATTCATCAACATTTTGATTCTTTTGTGTTCCATTTTGACTGTATAGGACAGTATTGTTGTATTAGGTTAGCTTCCATGACTAAGTTAAAAAAAAATCAAATCTGATATGCATAGTTCATCCATATAAGGTTGTATGGATGTTAGTATACATGATAACACTATGAACTTTGAATTGATTTACTAGGTCTTTTTGCCTTTGTCATATATTCACCAACCCTTGAAATTGTTGTTTCTTGTCTAAAGATATCTGTGGATTAAAGAAATTTGTATTTTTCAGTCCACTTACTTTTTTTTGAGTTTGATTACTTATTTTTCACTTATTTTGAAAATGAAAGTCCACTATTCTTAGATGGATTCAGTTTAATAGAGCACAAAGTCGCCATCCACATTGTTCAAAACTGTAAACCCATGTAAGGTTTTTCATATCCAAAATGACAAAGTGTTTTATTTTGAGTATGTTTTATTTGTAAATATTCTTTTCATCTCCATTTGATGCAATTTTGTGTCTACAATTGTTTGATTCCTGTTGGTTTCCTCTAAAGGAACTTTCACGATGTTGTAGAAGGTGTGGTTTCACTATAATTTCGGTGTTTATATATTGTATGTAAATAATGCAACATCCGATTATGAGGAGGTTAATTATTCTGTGCTAGGCAGAACCCTTTTGTCTGAAGAAAGATATGCATGTGATTTGGATGCAAAAATAATACAATCACCACAACTATATGAGGTCTGAAATATTTACCACAAACCTGCCCTTGACAGCTCAACCCACATTATAATTGATATTGTATTGCTTAAAACTATCAGTGGTGAATAAAGAAAATCAAGGGGGATGTGCAGAGCTGTAGTAACTACAGGGGGATAAAATTGATGAGCCATAGCATGAAGTTATGGGAAAGGGTAGTGGAAGCTAGGTTAAGAAGGGAGGTGATGATTAGTAAGCAGCAGTATGGTTTCATGCCAAAAAAGACCACCACAGATACGATGTTTGCTCTGGGGATGTTGATTGAGAAGTTGAGAGAAGGCCAGAAGGAGTTGCATTGCATCTTTGTGGACCTGGAGAAAGCATATGATAGGGTGCCTCGAGAGGAGTTGTGGTGCTGTATAAGGATGTCGGGAGTGGCAGAGAAGTATGTAAGAGTTGTACAGGATATGTACAAGGGAAGTGTGACAATGGTGAGGTTTGTGGTAGGAGTGACAGATGCATTAAACGTGGAGGTGGGATTGCATCAGGGACTGGCTCTAAGCCCTTTCTTATTTGCAATGGTCATGGACAGGTTGACAAACGATGATTAGACAGGAGTCCTCATGGACTACGATGTTTGTTGATGACATTGTGATCTGTAGCGATAGTAGAGAGCAGGTTGAGGAAACCCTGGAGAGGTGGAGATATGCTCTAGAGAGGAGAGGAATGAAGGTTAGTAGGATCAAGACAGAATACATGTGTATAAATGAGAGGGAGGACAGTGGAATGGTGAAGATGCAGGGAGTAGAGCTGGCAAAGGTGGATGAGTTTAAATACTTGGGCTCAACAGTACAGAGTAACAGGGATTGTGGAAGAGAGGTAGAATGGGGGGGGGAGTGTCAGGAGTAATTTGTGACAGATGGGTATCAGCAAGAGTGAAAGGGAAGGTCTACAGGATGGTAGTGAGACCAGCTGTGTTATATAGGTTGGAGACGGTGGCACTGACCAAAAAACAGGAGACAGAGCTGGAGGTGGCAGAGTTAAAGATGCTAAGATTTGCATTGGGTGTGATGAGGATGGACAGGATTAGGAACAAGTACATTAGAGGGTCAGCTCTAAGTCAGAAAGGTAAGATTGCGTTGGTTTGGAAATGTGCAGAAGAGAGATGCAGAGTATATTGGGAAAAGGATTGCCAGGGAAGAGGAAAAGAGGAAGGCCTAAGCAAAGGTTTATGGATGTGGTGAAAGAGGACATGCAGATGATGGGTGTAACAGAACAAGATGCAGAGGAGAGGAAGGTAAGGATAAAGATCCGCTGTGGCAACCCTTAATGGGAGCAGCTGAAAGAAGAAGAAGTTGATGCTGTTTTACTATAGGTGTGCTCAAGAAATAAAATGTAGTTAATCCACACAAAAATGAAGTACCTGAGGATTAGTGAAGCAGAAAATAAATATTTATATTCCTTTTTACTTTTCATACAGCCAGTTTTGCAAACTGATTTTACTGGGTACTAAATGTTAGATGTTATGGGAAAGATGTAGCAAGAATTAAAGAAACGTATGTTTCGTGTTTTTTTTTTTGTATGTCATATATGACAGTCCTCTTACAGTAATTTCATATTAAGATTATTTTTCGTATTTTGAAAATGATAAACAAACATATGATAAACATTGATAAACCATGCATGCATTTCCTTTTTATTTGACATGTATATGAATATGATTTATCGAATATGATTCATTCTAAGGCACTTTTAGATACACACCAACCCTAAATGCATTTCTTCACTGATTAAGCCATAATTTTGAGAATATTTGTTTTAATTGAAATATTCTAGCTTTGTGTAAATTTGGCACCATCAAAGAAAGAAACCATTAATGCTAGATAGGTTGGAAATCCATAAAAAGGCACATTCTTACGTTATATAAAAACATTCTGTAATAATATAGGAGTGAAAGATTTTCCCAGAGCAACCTATAATAGCAACAAAACATGGAAACTTCAAATATAGTTCACATCAGCAAACTTCGGATCAGGGGGGTATTTTTCGTACGTGGATTAGTCGTTTAGCCGGATGTAATTGTTGACGATTTGGGCTGATCCTGGATCTGTCGGTTTTTCGAAACTCTTGCTGGAAGTGTTGTCATAGCAGCACATCCTAATCCTCAAACCTGCTCGGAGCAGGTTTGTTCTACGTAAACAAGGATTAGTTTACACACGTGATCAGTGACGGTGCGTGGAAGTCATCCAGTCATGGCTTCGCCGTTCATGAATGAGCGACCAATTGATATCGGTACGCAAATTATACGAAGAGAATTTCATATAGAGAGGGTTTTGCGCGATCAGCAAGATCCTTTATTGCTCCTGGAGGAAATTCTTTTCGAAAGATACCGCTTTAGCCGAGGGGGAATATTGTACCTCAGAGATTTATTAGCACCTTATATTCGAAGTCAAACTCGGCGAGGTTGGGCTCTCACAACCACTCAGGCAGTATGCATTGCTTTGAGGTTTTTTTACAAGCGGCACTTTTTTATATACTGTAGGCGATGCGGAAAATCTAACTAAAAGTGCAGTTTGCCAGGCAATTCGTAAAGTCTGTTTGGCTCTAAAACATTTCCTTCGGGTTTTCATAGTGTTTCCTGGACACCTGCGTGTGCAGACAATAAAAGAGGCGTTTCATGCCATTGCAGGTAGGTAATACACAGGCAAAAACACCCACAGTTCCATGAAGAATCTCAATCAGCCTAACATTCTCATTACCAGGATTTCCAAATGTGATTGGGACACATGGGACTGATCAGAGTGGAGTTTGATCAAACATTATTTGGAAAATGTACCTCTCCTCCTGATCAATAATCAGACACAGTGTCTTCATCAAATATTTGACCTTTGTCAATATCTCGTTGGTCAGACACAGGTTCAAGGGATATGACATTCCCTGCAACTGACCCAACAAAAAAGAGGGCTATATGGAACATACCTATGGCACACATGGAGGACAAATATATGCAATGACCATCCTTTATCTGAAATGAAATGACCACTGCATCCTGCCACTGATTCTGAGGAGGAGCTTCCCCCTGGAATGCCCTCACAAACAGGGTGATGGGCATTTTGCTGGAGAGCCAACTCTTCTGCAGGGGTTAGGTCTGGACCACGTGGACCTCCATCTGTTTTTTGCTTGTCTGCCTTCTTATTAGCGTTAACATTAATGTTTTTTATATTATATGATTATTTATGTCAACAATTCTTTAAACAGTTATATACCAATATTTACCAGTTTGAAGTATGTTCTTGTAGTTCACTTTAACCAGTTCCCATGTTCTCCTTGTGCTCACGTTTGATCTGGAATTATGACATATTAAATAATAATCAATCTGACACATAGGAAATGAAACGCTGCATTCAGTAAGTACAATGCACAGTACTTAGCGTTTAATTCGTCGGCCACTTTTTGCCAGCTGTCTTTTCTGGTCTGGGCTGCTTTTGCAGTGTTACCCCTTGTGCACATTAAATCTTGAAATTCTTCATGTCCTTCGAATAAAAGGTCTTGCGCCACGTGTGTGAAAAAAAAATGCGCCCGTTCTTTCGTCATTTTGTTACAGCCTATCAAAGACTTGCTGATCATGTTTTCTACACTCAATATATATGGGCTTTTCAATCAGCGCAGGCGCGCGCATTCATCTCGTATGATTAGATCCAGCTAAACTAATCTACTACACGGCTGCGTTTGAAAAACCGACTTATGTGGATGAGTTTCACCGACATTAACTTATCCAAGATGAGGCACCTGATCTCGGATGATTTAAGCGATGTACGAAAAATACCCCCCAGGTCTCAAGCAATTGAATATTATAGGAAACAAAACTTTGCAAATTGATGAAGTAGTAATTTCTGTTTCCATGCCATCATAACTTCTGAAACAACACCATGTGTGCTTTCTGAGGGCTGATAACAATTACTTCAAAACTACTAATTAAATCACTTGTACTGTTGTGCTGTTGTACTTTTAACAGTATCCAATTGTTGACTTTCATTATAAATACCTTGGTAAAAGTAAAAAACCTGATGGCAGAGTGCAAATTTTTCTTGAACATATAAATTTATAAAAACTACCTGTGTAATTTCCCATGGGATTAATAAAGTATCTATCTATCTATCTATCTAATTTTGAAATATAAGTGAAATAATCTTTTAAAGGCTCAGTTTTGAACAATCCACACGGGATTTCTGTTTTTGGGAATGTTCTGAAATTAACTAGCAAATTCAAATTGAGCTGAGATGATTTTTTTTATTTTAATAAGAGCATGTAAGAGGTTATAAAACCCTGGTAAGTACATGTTTTATAAAACTGTTTTCAAAAAGAACTTTCAGCATTTAAATAGAGAAATGTAATATGTGTTTGTGAAATACCTGTACATAAAGTAAAATATAAAAAAAAAACAATCATTACCAAAAGCCTTATCTTTGATATTGAGAATGGTTTATGGAAATAAAAGAAATTACACAGCATGTAGCACACTTGTAATTTATATTCTTACTGAATAACAAAGTATGTGAATATCATCAATAGCATTTGTTATAGAGACCCATACACTGTATTTGTTTAAGTAATAACCAATAAACCATAACAGCAGACATTCTGTTCTCTGATTTATTATAAATTGGTTTATGTTTGTTTTTTTATTTTGTGCCATTTTACAGTAAGTTGGCTAAGTCATATTATAATCATGTAAAAATACAGTAGTAAATAGTATAATTGTTTGATTAGTAGATGCTGCCTTCCAAGCAGCTAATCCTACTACAATAGATCATTTTTTTGTTCTTGCAGTATTTGTGTACATACAGTATCTCTTGTATTCTTAGTGCTTCTCTTGACTGTCACTTAATCACACAATTGAGATTTGAAACCAACTATTTTAACATACAACTTTTGTTTTTTTTATGTGCTGTAATATAGTAGTAAGGACATAGTTGGAAAAAGCACCTCCCATATTCTTCCAGTTCTTGGCAATGAAGGATTGTCTGTTTCTTGCCCACAAGAATCTTCATTCTTTAAGTCATTAAACAGGTATACTATTTACATTATATGTGCAATTCCTAATATTGAACCTAAAGTCATATTTTGTATTACAGGCTGCCTACTAAATACTAGGTATCATCCAACCATCCATCCATTATCCAGCCTGCTATATCCTAACTACAGGGTCACGGGGGTCTGCTGGAGCCAATCCCAGCCAACACAAGGCGCAAGGCAGGAAACAAACCCCGGGCAGGAAGCCAGCCCACCGCAGGGCGCACACACACACACACACACACCAAGCACACACTAGGAACAATTTAGGATCGCCAATGCACCTAACCTACATGTCTTTGGACTGTGGGAGGAAACCAGAGCACCTGGAGGAAACCCACGCAAACACGGGGAGAACATGCAAACTCCACGCAGGGAGGACCCGGGAAGCGAACCTGGGTCTCCTAACTGCGAGGCAGCAGCGCTACCCACTGCGCCAATACTAGGTATCATAATATACAAAATATTTGGGTTTAGACATACAGTTCAATTAGAAGTCAAAAACATTTGTTGTTAAATAACTGCTCATGCTAAGAAAGAACAAAGTATATTGATTTAATAATTAATTAAAACATTTTTATTGTGAGCATAATGATCCTTTTTGTACTTTTCCATATTATAATTATTATTCTAATAATAAAGAACTGTAATAAAGGACAATTTTAAGAATAATGTGTTTTGACATTATCAATATGTTCATTTTAAATGCATTATATTTTTGTTAAGAATAAATGAGTCATTGGTAGTGCAATATGGAAATACTCTAACATGTGGCACATCTCTTAATTGTATTAATACCTGTCTACCTTTTTGAGCTTACAAGTGTCATTTAAATATCAGTTCTTATTATGTTTGTTCCATCTCAATAGTGTAGTGAGGTTTGTTTTACCACTATAATAACATATTTATGTCGCACTAAATACTTACTTTCACATATTTTGTTTTAGTACCACTGGTATTGAGACAAACAATTGTTATGCTTTTGCGTTGTCTTTATGCCTAACATCTATATTGTATAACAACATTGTCACACCAGAGGTGTGCTGTATTTAGTTAGATAATGTCCCAGAATTACGTACTCTGACAATTTTTAAACTTGCCTTGTAATGGCAGTTGAGCTTGGGTATTTTTTGATTTTTGTGTTTTTTAAAGATTGAATGTCTCATAATTTTTTTCTAAATGCCCAGATGATTGAATAGAAGTCTGTACTGTTAATCATCCACATTTTTTTACATGTTTGTTCAAATTTGGATAATAACTTTGCCTTTCAATATCTCTTCAAGAGTATGAGCATGAGTTAAACATGTTTAACAAAGGAATGCTAACGGATTTGAATGTAATGTTCTCATTGTAAAGTTTTTTTTAAACATCTTTGTGTATATTTCTTGTCTGTTTATATTTTCAGTTGTGGTTCATCCCGTCCCTCAACTCCAAAAAGTGACTCTGAACTTGTTACTAAATCTGCAGAAAAACTAAATCATGACATACCCAATATGCAGTGGGACTGGGGGGAACTTCCACAAGAGGAAAAGGTAACTAATCTAACACTTTCATTTTCTGTTAGGAGTGATTGCTTCTTGCAAAATACATTCGGGTTATGTTAATTTATGTAAGAATTTGACACGTACAGATTGTTACTATAGCTAAAAAAGCATGACTTTTTTGTAGTCATTAAATTCTTTTTTTTTAAATCAGTATTAATCTAATTTTTTTGATTTTTGAAAATAAATCATTTCACAAAATTATGTGGTAGGTAATATTTACAACCATTTTGGCAAAACTATACAAAACTGTGTCCTTTTGCAAGACTTGTGACTTTCTCTGCCTAAAGATGTGATTTTTAGAAATAAAATATTGCAGGCCAATGTGCAGAAAAATGCAAAATCACCTTTGTAGAGGAAAATCTTCTTGTGCAGTTATGTTCAAAATCTACAATTTTATATGGTTTGCAACTTTGCGAAGTTACATTTGGATTGAGTGATTCATTTTATTTGACCTAGCCCACGTGCTAGCGTTCCAAAAAAATAAAACATAAAGCGCATAGTGTTCGTAAAATACCCTTTACATATTATTACATATTATTTACATATTATTAAAAGATATATTATATACAAATTAAATACATTAATTAAAACTGCTACACATACATGCTGAAAAAGGTATACCCAGCAAGAATCAGGTGCTTTACCCATGATGGTCCCTTTGGAACAACTAGTAGTTTTTCAAAATGGGCTGAGAGGAGCAAGAAAAAAAGAAACAATTGTCCCAGAACAGAAAACCTATTCCAAAAATCAAGAACACAACTTAGGGCGTTCAACTAGTCTTTTCATGTTCTGCAATACGTCATTACTGTAGCTAAAATATCCTCTAATTAGTCAGCTCAATTGGGTTGCCTTGAGTTGAGGAATGTATTATTTAACATCTGCTAATATTTTGTTAGTTAATATGAGATCGCTACTGTTGTGACTGTTGGTTGATAAAATTTGGTTATGTGTCCCTCACAGTTCAGAAGAAACATTCAAATACTAGAGTGACGTGTATTAAATTAGGCTGGCAATCACGATTGTCAGAAGCGTATGGAACTCAATTTGTACCAGAATGAGATAAATGAAAGGGCAATTATGAAATACATAATCATGTAAAAATAGTAGCAATAACATATATAAATAAACCATTACATTATGAAAAACCACAACAAGGTATAAAAGAGATTGATTGATAGGTGACAAAAACAGCTTAAAAGAGGCCTTTTCAATAAATAATAGGCACTTTTGAAATGTGTCCCTCCAAAAAGATCAACTATGAAATACAAACAGCCATAACAATAAGGTAATTATTAAATAAAACCTGCAAAAGTCAAATGAAGAATTACATTATTTAAACTGAATAAAATGCTGTTGTAACATTTAATGATAGCTAGTATTAGTGTTTAGTATTATCACATATTGCATTCTATTTTATAGCTACTGAATTTTACAAGATTTTATTTATGTAGTTCATTTGCAAACAAAACAATTTTGCTTTGAAATCAACACTAATTTAATACTGTTTTAAAGATTAGAATGAGAGACAAAGCTGTACTCTGAATAATACTGTAAATGTCATTGTTTCAGAAATGCTATCTTGTATCTGTTTTTATTTCAACCTTTCAACAAGAAATCCTTAGGTCAGGGGGATATACAGTATAACATGTATCAAAAATAAACAAAATGGTAAGTTAATTAAAAAAATCCAGCTTTTTGGAAAAAAGACCCACCACACATGGGAGGCTGGCTACTCCCCTGCTTGCACAACATGATCTTGAAAATATGGATAACAGTTCTAATGAATCAGAGAACTATAGGCCAGTGTATTATCAAGGGAAGAGTGAGACTTACCAGGTTCATTACTAGGTTGGTCTGCTCTCGTACCTTAAGATTAACACACACAGATACTGTATACACATAGTGATCCTATTCACACAACTACAGTATGTATGAATGATGTCTAACTGCCAGTCACTCTGTGGTATTTCACGTAGGACCTCCCTACCCCACACACACAGCTTCTACAGTATTCACAAATTCCTAACTACCAGTCATTCTGTAATATTCCACATAGGATACTGTCCATATATGTACATAAAAGTGATGACAAAGGTGCCGTTCACTCCTCAGTACTCCACATAAGTGGTCAGTATCACAAGCATTAACAAACATAATGTATGTCCCCGAGACACATGAAGACTTGTACATCTTTTGGTCATATGCAACATACCAACCAATGGTTTCTTACTTCTACTGCACTTGCTCTTCCTCTTTAGGTGGGGCCTCTCATCCATGATGAACCCTGCAGCAATGAGCAAATAGCAGTCTTCCCTGCAACAGAATGTTTCTTATTACATCAATCTCTGTAGATATAAAGACAGAGTATACAAATATGAAAGCAACATGATATTTTTTAAAGTATAATAGTACCAACAAAAGAAAGTATATTAGAAAATGAAAATGATAAAGTTTGGATATATTTAGTCGTAGAAGATGTTTACTGAAAATCAGCAATATCAAGCTATTAATTGAGCAATCAGTGTGATGTATAAGTTATGTTCTCCAACATTCAGATGAGATGGTCACTCTTTCCCTCTCATTATGATGTATCTTGGTCTCTGACATCCCTTCATATGTCATTTCTCTCCAGTCCTTCAGGCAGGCCATTATTTATGTTGAAATCCCAAGTGAGGGTCCACACCTTCTGACATTAAACACATGTGATTGGCTAACTATCCTTGTGATTGATGACTCTGCTCAAAAGCTTTGATCTTTTGAGTATCCGTAATGTTTTCAATTTCTTTTTACCATTACGTTATAACCAAAAGTGTTAAATTACTGGTATAGTACAGGAATAATGTATAACAGAGGATGCTTTCAATGTAATTGGCCCCTGTAGTTAAATTGCCTTAAGGGTCCTATAAATGTCTTTGTCAATTAGTTCCTTTATAGTTTATCCTGGTTCATTTGAGAAAAATAAAACTTAATTCAAAAAATTGGTAGTTTCAAAAAATCAAGATTTTATTCTCTGTCAGTGTCATACTTACAGAGTGGAGCTTAATTATCATTAAATTACACTTAATAAAAAAGAAATACATAAAGGTTAACTCCCAGCTGAAAAAAGTGAACTTTAGAAACATGTCTTGGGTGTTGAGCCTTCACCAGGGTTTGATTAGATATAGTATTATGATTGTTAGGGTATTATAACAAATACACTTTCAATTTTGTACATCTCTGGATATACCAGGCATGTTGTATTACTTGTTCAGGGTCACCCAGTAAGTCCAAGTCAGTGACAGAAATAGCAGCATTCTGGTTTAAAGTTAGTCATTTCACTGCTTGGATGCTCCACCTATAAAAATCATAAGTGCAAACTACAGATGTCTTTATATTTCTGCAGTTTAACCTTTGTAAAGTTACATAATGGTCTGTAGTTTAAACAGTACATCTTTGCAGGGAATTGAACTGGAAGTCTTTTCAGTTTTTAATTTAATGATACCTTATTACCATGTCATTCCATGCTAGCCTCTTCAAATTAATTAATTACAAACTTTACTTCAGTGTCTACATTTCTCTTGATGCATAGTTCCACATAAAGTTATAAGATACTGAAATTTGAAAAAATGAATTTGCTTTTTTTTTCTTCAGCCTTTATTTTTGCCAAAAGCTGAGCAGTCCAGTGTGGTTAATATACCAGTTTCAGAAAATACACACTTCCGTGTTATTTCCAGCTGTTCAGCTTCTGAATATTTAAAAGGATCAACATCTTCCCCATCAGTTTTTGAAACAGTAGCATCGATGAGGGTGCCAGAGGTACACCCAGGAAGCACATTTCGGACTGACTTAGAGGTGTCTATGTCTCCTGAGCTGCCAGGGGTGGTAGAGCAACTTCAATGTGTAACTCAACCACAGCCAACCAGTAAAATGGAGTCTCCTTCAAAGAAGAAAGGTACCAATTAAATATTCTCATATTCTTGCATTTTGAGAAAGAAAAAAAAATACAATGTCGAACTGCTCAGCTCATGAAAACAATATTTTCAAAGTGTGTGCAAAATGTGCCATTCCATAATTAGCTTGAGATGCTAGAAAATTGCTATAAGTAAATGTTTACAGATAGAGTTGTTTGTTAATATGTTACAAATTCAAATGGGCCTATCTGACAATATTTGTGCTGTGGAAATGCAAGATAAACCACACCCCAAACTGTTGGAACTTCAAGTAAAAACCCTATTTAATTGCAGGTGGTAAGAAAAATGTTTGCTATTGCAACTGCATTTTGAAATGCAATGCTTCTTAATGTGAGGGATGCTGTAATTAAGAGACCAAAAAACTGAAAACCCACTTCTGGTCCACGTTGTTCTTTTACCCAGAAGGGGTGGGACTAGCGGTCAGGAGCAAATTACATCAGTTGTTGACTATCATATTCTCAGTCAGTCTAAAAATAAAACCCTGTTGTTGTAACCCTGCTGTTACCCTTTCCAAATCTGAGATTCTGGACCTTTTCCACAAAGTGTGGCTTGCATCCTGCAGTTAAAGGTTAAGCAGGGGAGGAGTTTGAGTAACCTGAGGTCTTGTTCACAATTAAGAGGAGCCAGTTTAGATGGTTTAAACATATAGTTGGGTACCTCCAGGCCTTAGGAGTTCTACCAAACACAGTCCCCAGGGAGAAGATCTAGGAATATATCCCAGATGCACTGGAGGGAATATATTTTCTATCTGGTCTGAAAGTGTCTGGGAACTTCCCTGTAGGAGGTGAAGTTTGTTCATTAAGGATAAAGTGGTCTGATGTTTGTCTAGAACAGCCATAACCATCACCAGTAAAAGTAGAAGTGAAAATTGATTATTTTTTCATCCATTAAGATAGAAGGATAAATTACAAATGATATATATTTTATTTTAGAACCACATGGGCAAGGTCACATTGTGATTGATTCAGATGAGTGTGTGAATATTTATTTTCTACCAAAACATTTAGTGTTTAATTTTTGGCCTGTTACACTGCCCTCCCACAGTCTGTGTGGAGTTTGGACATTCTTTAGCTATAAATGGATATTTCCCTTGTGTACTCTAATGTCCTTCCACATTCCAAACACTTCTGTGATAAATAGGCAGTATCTCTAAGTTGGCCCAATTTGAGCGAGCGAGTGTATTCAAAGGCATGTGCTATGATGGACTGAAGTCAGGGTTGTTTACTATTTAGGCCCAGTGCTTCTTGGATGAGCTATGCATCCTTAGATCCTTGTTTTGAACTAAAATGAATGAAAGGATTGTTAATGTGACTTTATTTTCATTACATAGTATTGATTTGTTCCTTCAAATAAATGAAATGGAAATTATCTTTACTTAACCTTTTTACAAATATTATACTACAGTTAGTGAAGGTCTGCAGTTTAAGGCATTTTCACAATCATAGTCCATTTGGTTTGTTCCAAATCCAAGGTCATTTTATTACTTTGTTTCAATTTCCAGTTAGTTGGGTTGTGCTTCATACTGTAAACTTTCATGTTAACTAAACATATCAAACATCCCGTGCCCGTGTTGTCTTATATATGCTTGCTCTATTATGCATGCACAAGGAACCTACACCTTTACCCAGGAAGTTCTTCATTTTGGTCTTATTGTCCTGCTTCCTTGTATATTATACCTTCTGAAACAAGGGTTATAAGAGACCCTTGTACTAGAAATACAAAAGTAATAGATTACATCCTAAATTTTTATAGAATGTTAAGTTGGAAAATGCATATTTAGCCTTCTTATACTGGACATGCATTGCACTTGTAGAACCACTTAAATAATGTTTGTTATTATTCTTTTAGATAAAAGAAGTCGGCATCTAGGAGCTGATGGTGTATACTTGGATGACATTACTGAAATGGAGCCTGAAGTTGCAGCATTGTACTTCCCAAAAAGGTTTCCATATTTATATATAATATTTATATATATATATATAAGGTACCACCGCACCCCTCCTTTAACCGCCACCTTATCGTGGTGGAGGGGTTTGCGTGTCCCAATGATCCTAGGAGCTCTGTTGTCCGGGGCTTTATGCCCCTGGTAGGGCCACCCAAGGCAAACTGGTCCTAGGTGAGGGATGAGACAAAGAGCGGTTCAAACCTTCTATGATGAATGAAAACTTTGGACGCCGTTTTCCCTTGCCCGGACGCGGGTCACCGGGGCCCCACTCTGGAGCCAGGCCTGGAGGTGGGGCTCGATGGCGAGCGCCTGGTGGCCGGGCCTGCACCCATGGGGCTCGGCCGGGCACAGCCCGAAGAGGCAACGTGGGTCCCCCTTCCCATGGGCTCACCACCTATGGGAGGGGCCAAGGAGGTCGGGTGCAGTGTGAGTTGGGTGGTGGCCGAAGGCGGGGACCTTGGCGGTCCGATCCTCGGCTACAGAAGCTGGCTCTTGGGACGTGGAATGTCACCTCTCTGAAGGGGAAGGAGCCTGAGCTAGTGTGCGAAGTTGAGAGGTTCCGGCTAGATATAGTCGGACTCACCTCGACGCACAGCTTGGACTCTGGAACCAATCTCCTTGAGAGGGGCTGGACTCTGTACCACTCTGGAGTTGCCCCCGGTGAGAGGCGCCGAGCGGGTGTGGGTATACTTATTGCCCCCCGACTTGGAGCCTGTACATTGGGGTTTACCCCGGTGGCCGAGAGGGTAGCCTCCCTTCGCCTTCGGGTGGGGGGACGGGTCCTAACTGTTGTTTGTGCGTATGCACCGAACAGCAGTTCGGAGTACCCACCCTTTTTGGAGTCCCTGGAGGGGGTGCTAGAGGGCATACCTTCTGGGGACTCCCTCATTCTGCTGGGAGACTTCAATGCTCACGTGGGCAATGACAGTGAGACCTGGAAGGGCGTGATTGGGAGGAATGGCCCCCCCGATCTAAACCCGAGCGGTGTTTTGTTATTGGACTTCTGTGCTCGTCACGGATTGTCCATAACGAACACCATGTTCAAGCATAGGGGTGTTCATATGTGCACTTGGCACCAGGACACCCTAGGCCTGAGTTCGATGATCGACTTTGTGGTCGTGTCGTCTGACTTGCAGCCACATGTCTTGGACACTCGGGTGAAGAGAGGGGCGGAGCTGTCAACTGATCACCACCTGGTGGTGAGTTGGCTTCGATGGTGGGGGAGGATGCCGGTCAGGCGTGGTAGGCCCAAACGTGTTGTGAGGGTCTGCTGGGAACGTCTGGCAGAGCCCCCTGTCAGAAGTAGCTTCAACTCCCACCTCCGGCAGAACTTCGACCATGTCCCGAGGGAGGTGGGGGACATCGAGTCCGAATGGGCCATGTTCCGTGCCTCTATTGTTGAGGCGGCTGACTGGAGCTGTGGCCGTAAGGTGGTCGGTGCCTGTCGTGGCGGCAATCCCCGAACCCGTTGGTGGACACCGGTGGTGAAGGATGCCGTCAAGCTGAAGAAGGAGTCCTACAGGACCCTTTTGTCCTGTGGGACCCTGGAGGCAGCTGATAGGTACCGGCAGGCCAAGCGGAATGCGGCTTTGGTGGTTGCTGAGGCAAAAACTCGGGCGTGGGAGGAGTTTGGGGAGGCCATGGAGAACGACTTTCGGACGGCTTCGAGGAGATTCTGGTCCACCATCCGGCGTCTCAGGAAGGGGAAGCAGTGCAGTGTCAACACTGTATATGGTGGGGATGGTGCGCTGCTGACCTCGACTCGGGACGTTGTGGGTCGGTGGGGGGAGTACTTCGAAGACCTCCTCAATCCCATTAACATGCCTTCCAATGAGGAAGCAGAGCCTGGGGACTCAGAGGTGGGCTCCCCCATCTCTGGGACTGAGGTCACCGAGGTGGTCAAAAAACTCCTTGGTGGCAGGGCCCCGGGGGTGGATGAGATACGCCCGGAGTTCCTCAAGGCTCTGGATGTTGTAGGACTGTCTTGGTTGACACGCCTCTGCAACATCGCATGGACATCAGGGACAGTGCCTCTGGATTGGCAGACTGGGGTGGTGGTCCCCCTCTTTAAGAAGGGGGACCGGAGGGTGTGTTCCAACTACAGAGGGATCACACTCCTCAGCCTCCCTGGAAAAGTTTATTCAGGGGTCCTGGAGAGGAGGGTCCGTCGGATAGTCGAGCTTCGGATTCAGGAGGAACAGTGTGGTTTTCGTCCTGGTCGCGGAACAGTGGACCAGCTCTATACCCTTAGCAGGGTCCTGGAGGGTGCATGGGAGTTTGCCCAACCAGTCTACATGTGTTTTGTGGACTTGGAAAAGGCATTCGACCGTGTCCCTCGGGGAATCCTGTGGGGGGTACTCCGAGAGTATGGGGTACCGGCCCCCCTGATAAGGGCTGTTCGGTCCCTGTACGATCGGTGCCAGAGCTTGGTCCGCATTGCAGGCAGTAAGTCGAACCCGTTTCCAGTGAGAGTTGGACTCCGCCAGGGCTGCCCTTTGTCACCGATTCTGTTCATAACTTTTATGGACAGAATTTCTAGGCGCAGCCAGGGCGTTGAGGGGGTCCGGTTTGGTGGGCTCAGGATTGGGTCACTGCTTTTTGCAGATGATGTTGTCCTGTTTGCTTCATCAGGCCGTGATCTTCAGCTCTCTCTGGATCGGTTCGCAGCCGAGTGTGAAGCGGCTGGAATGAGAATCAGCACCTCCAAATCCGAGACCATGGTCCTCAGCCGGAAAAGGGTGGAGTGCCCTCTCAGGGTTGGTAGCGAGATCCTGCTTCAAGTGGAGGAGTTCAAGTATCTCGGGATCTTGTTCACGAGTGAGGGAAGAATGGAGCGTGAGATCGACAGGCGGATCGGTGCGGCATCCGCAGTAATGTGGGCGCTGCATCGGTCTGTCGTGGTGAAAAAGGAGCTGAGCCGCAAGGCGAAGCTCTCAATTTACCAGTCAATCTATGTTCCTACCCTCACCTATGGTCATGAACTATGGGTAGTGACCGAAAGAACGAGATCGCGAATACAAGCGGCTGAAATGAGTTTCCTCCACAGGGTGTCTGGGCTTTCCCTTAAAGATAGGGTGAGAAGCTCAGTCATCCGGGAGGGGCTCAGAGTAGAGCCGCTGCTCCTCCGCATCGAGAGGAGTCAGATGAGGTGGCTCGGGCATCTGATCAGGATGCCTCCTGGACGCCTCCCTGGTGAGGTGTTCCGGGCACGTCCAACTGGGAGGAGGCCCCGGGGAAGACCCAGGACACGCTGGAGGGACTATGTCTCTCGACTGGCCTGGGAACGCCTTGGGATTCTCCCGGAAGAGCTAGAAGAAGTGGCCGGGGAGAGGGAAGTCTGGGCATCTCTGCTCAAGCTGCTGCCCCCGCGACCCGACCTCGGATAAGCGGGAGACAATGGATGGATGGATGAAGGTACCACCGCAATAAATTTTACCGTAATATATCAGTTTCTGAAATCCTTGTTGTTTTCAATGAAAATCAGTTTAGTCATTGATCAGTTCAGAATGATTCCAAGAAATACCTAAAATACACAGATGCATTGCTCACTAGCACAACAGAGTGCAGTTGCAGGCTGCAATACCTATGTCGTCAGTCATGGAACGCCCAAACATCACGGAACTCCCACAACATCAGTCACGGAAAGCCCACAACATCAATCTGCCCAAGCAATGACACCATCATTAAAATGTCCTTTTCAAGTGTTTTTCAGCGTTTAAGCATCCGGCTTGTTGTAAAGTAGCCTGACATTCAGTCTTTTCTTCATTTTTTTTCAGTTTAAAATATCATTTCTAATTTTGTTTTTTTCATGTAGTATGTACATTTAGTTATTTATTTTAAGTGAAACAATTGGGAGTCCTGTATGAACCTAAGTAAAAACTAAATTTTTGGGGGGTGGTGGTGGTAGTACAGTTTCTCTATTGTTAATACTTCTTTAATTTTGTAATGGGAAATAACCTTTGCAAAAACATTGCCCTCCATTAAACTCAAGGAGGTCAAAAGTATACAAACACAGTGTATTTAAGACATAGAAAGGATAAACACAGGAAAATCACCTTCTACTAAATAAATAAAATATTAATAAAGCCACGGTAGGCCATCCTGAATAGGTTTTGAATCTTGTCTACACAGCGGTACTTAGCCTACCACTTGAATAACACACTTCCTCATATACCATTTTAATCTGTCTCACAGGGTCATTTTAATTAATGTCATTAATCTCTATTATGGGCAGCACAGTGGCGCAGTGGGTAGCGCTGCTGCCTCGCAGTTAGGAGACCCGGGTTCGCTTCCCGGGTCAACCCTGCGTGGAATTTGCATGTTCTCTCTGTGCCTATGTGGGTTTCCTCCAGATGCTCTGGTTTCCTCCCACAGTCCAAAGACATGCAGGTTAGGTGGATTGGCGATTCTAAATTGTGTGTGTGTGTCCTGCAGTGGGTTGGTGCCCTGCCTGGGATTGGTTCCTGCCTTGTGCCCTGGGATTGGCTCCAGCAGACCCCCGTGACCTTATGTTCGGATTCAACGGGTTGGATAATGGATGGATGGATGGAATCTCTATTATTGTTTTCTTGATGGCACTTTTATTACATTTTTGGAATTTTTAAACTATTTTTTTTTTGTTGTTCATTTATTCTAGTGTTATGACAGAAACATCATTGTAGTACCATTTTGTTGTTGTTTTGTCTTATGGTGGCCACCGTTTTGTATGTTGTTTTGTGGGTGCTATCATGTTTTGTTATCAGTGACCCTGTTGCTAGTCACGTGGTTGCAGACCTTGTAATGCCGTTCTTACTACGACTCTTTAAGATGACACCATGAAGCAGTTGGTATCCTAATGTTGAATATCATTTGTGATCAAAATATTGTGGCACAGTCATTAATGGTAAAGCAACACAAGTTGTTATTAGGATTTCCGGATTTTCTTTTTTTTTTTTGTTTCTCTTTGTGGGTGTCCTCTCTAGTATTAGAACTTAGGCTTGTCTTCCGCCTATACATTTGCCATTCCATTTAAACACTGACTGTTCTGTTCTGTTTAATTTCCCTGAATTGGAATTAATCTCTGAATACCTCCTTCCACCCAGGTGTTCATAACACCTAAAAGAAAACACTGTCTCACTTCTTCTACTCAGTTACTATGTTTTGCAATCTGATGAGTTTAAAAGGGTATTATAATACCTATTTTCCTGAGATGGAGCTCTGTGCAGTCCTCAGTTAGCACCTATGTACTGTACTATATCCACATGCTAAACATTGGTGATCTGTCCCTATTTCTATAAGAAGAGTCAGGCACTCCAGGTACCTACCAGGTGCACCTTCTCTGTTGTCTTCTTGGAGGAAAATGTATGTTTTATTCCTAGGTGGCTATTTTCTCTTTCCTGGATAACTATAATTACTGAGGTTAAGTTCAACCAGTATACTTAACCAGCTTTGCCACCATGATGAGTAAATCACTACAATGCTTATGACTTCCCTAAGTTCTGTTTCTATCCTGTGCTGTCTTTTCAAGTCAACAGCTATAAACTATTTATTTTGTGACATCTGTGTTCCTTGCAAAAAACAAAAGGCTGTATAACAGTTTTCTCCATTGTCATGTTAAACTTAGTTCTCTCTCTCATTTGACAACTTTTACAAATTCATTGAATTTCTTTGTGCTTTATTAAAAAAGTAAATCAACTTTTGGTCATTACATTTCATTAAAATAAAAATGACACATTTGTCATTTTAAATATTGTTGTTGTGTTTAATAGATGTATTCTAAAATAACAATTGCCTCAATTTCCATTTTGTTTCTAGGGTTTAGTTTGAGCTTTTAAAATGCGTTGCCATACTACGGATTTTTTTTTATTTGTCATTAGTGTGTAACAATACATAACATCTTCCTTTCTTAGTTGCTAATATTGGTATAACAGTCTTGTCTAGTCTTGAATAATAATGAGGCAGTTTAGTCCATTGTCTAATTTTTCAGCCTTAAATATTAGGTTTGCTGGTTCAACCCTTGCCTCTAACTCCCCAGGTGATTCTGATAATGTCCTTCCACCTGTCTGGTCACAAATATAAAAAAATACCTGTACACTATTATACTGTATCAGTATGTGTAAAGCACAGTGAGATGTTGTTCCCCATATAAAATAAAGGCCAGGTGAGAGAAAAAAGAATTGCAATAAAAACTAAAATGATTTCAAGAGCCCATTGTCTCTGTGCCTGCATAGTTTTTCTGTGTATACTCTGGTAAACCCATCCCCACACCACCCCCATATTATGTGTTATAAAGTGATGCTAAACTGTTTTCAGTTTGGGTTATATGCAAGAGTGGGCCTAGTGATGGCACTCTATTCACAATTGGTTCCTATCATGTGCCTGATGCTCCTGGGGCGCATTTCATCCAGAGTAAATTTTCATTATCAATATTTAATTGAAATATACTGTTTTTAACTTATACTTCTTTAATTCTAGTGATGCAAATGTTCCTGGCAGAAATTATACTTATTCTGATTATGGTGTCAGGTCAGCAAACCAGTCTCCACAGTCTGTTGGTAGTTCTGGAATGGATAGTGGTGTTGAAAGCTTCTCTGATCAAATAGCAGATTTGCCTTCAATTGCTGTTTCCCTCTGTGGAGGCCTGATTGAAAACAAAGAAATAACTAAAGGTAAAATTTTACTTAAAATAGTTTTAAGTTTTTTACTGCTTCAGAATGGTATGATTATATATTAGAATGAAAAAAGAGCAAGATTTTAAATTAAATTAAGTTGTCATATACTGATTTATATTGATTCTTTATTATGCTATTGAAACAAATCTTGTTGTTGTTTATTTTAAGCATAGTAAGAATTTTACATTGTACCACTTACATACAGTACAAATACATTACTTTGCTGGAATTTAGATAAAATAACATTTTTAAAGAGTGTATGAGCACCACGTTACAATGCTGCCTTACCACAATAATAAGTATAGTTCTAAATGTAAGTTTTTTTCTTACTCATTTTTATCTCAAAAACGAATTTTTCTCTTGATTATTTTTAACATTATTTTAACTGGAACACCTTTACTTTTTAATAACAAATACTAATATAATACATATGCAATAAATACTGACGTTCACACAGATATGAAATTCTGGCTGAATTGTCTCCTGTCCTTTCATCCATATGTGTACCTGCCTACAATCCAAAGAAAAATCATTATTTATGTTTGTGTAGTTAATTCATTTTTGGTACTGAAGACTGTGACTGTGGGTGTGAATCTGCTCTCTACCTGTTGGATCCCATCCAGAATAGTTGGCTGCCTGCTCAGTCAAAAACAGCTTTATAACATTATTCTATATCTGCTGGCTGGGAGCTTCCTGGTGAACTCCTGATTGATTCTTGCAAAATGATTATATGCTCAGACTACATTGCTGAGGCTCCTAACTTTAGTGTAATCTGTTGTCAGTCCTAGAGGTTAGACATGCACACTGATGCTCAGGTCTAAAATCTAAGTTTCTTGTCCTTTAAAACAAGTGTTGCTGAAATAATATTTAAAAGAGAAAATTTATGTACCTTATTTAGCCACTCAAAAGTGATTAATATGATTATAACTCTGATCCAGTTGGAATTAAACAGGCAATTTGTCTGATTATGTTTAGCACAGTTGTACTTTACTCACTACAAAACTGCTTGCCAGATGCCTGTACATTTTTTAAATTGTGCAAATTATTTCTTAAAAGAAGTCAATTCACTCTTAAATTAAAAGTGCATATAAAAGAGAGGAGTCAGCCTCTTCAATATTTTATCCAGCCTTCAGTCTGTATTTTTATTTCAAATTATGATTGTAGAGGGTTAGCTGTACTTTTTACATTTCTTGTGCCTTCTTTTAAAGCGCACACTGAAGAAAGGTGATTCTTCTTTTATTTGAGACATCTTAAAAGTTAGTTCATGCAAAGTTTATGACTTAAGACAGTGTCCTTAACTTAATGTTTTGCAGAACAGTTTCAAGAAAAATTAGTAACATACCAAATCTTTTCTGAAAACCCAGCAATTATTGATGATCCAAATCTTGTGGTGAAAATAGGAAGCAAGTAAGTGTGTCCTATTATTAATGTTTATAAACTTATTCTGTAACTAGCTGTGCTACCATCTAAGGCCGTTTGAAATCTAAGTAATCAATGTAGACCTCAGTGTTAATGGTTACAGTGCACCAATGCAATGCCCATCAATCTGTTATTTGTCATTTGGTATGGGATTTGTAAAAGCCATGTTAATGATTGCCATGCACCATCTTTTGGAATGACAAATGCAAAGAATTATATTACTAAAAATGTCTTTGATGCACAATCTTTTTGGAATAACAGAGATATAGCAACCAGACAGACACACAGACAAAGGCACCAACACTTATCCTTTTGTTAAGGTAAATTGGTTCAAATATATTTAATTAATTTATGTAAATGCAAATTATAAGTATGTTTTACTTAATCTGACAGTTTTTTATTCTTAATTACTATTTATATTAAATATTCTATAATCTCATTTTATTTATATAGCAGGTTTGTTAGATATATAACTTGACACATAATGCTATACATCTCTAGATGTGTAAAAGATTCCAAAATGATGAAAAACTTTTTAAAAACTGTGAACATGAATCTGTTCACCTGTTCAGCCAGGCTCCTTCCCTCCACCATTCACTTTCACTACACAATTACCCTTTTTTTAAACTCTCTCCATCTGCCACATTCAGATGCCTACCTAATCATCTCCTCACCCATGAGATTACTTCACAAAAGCCACCTGGAGCAGTGATAAAATTTAGGTGTCATTTGTATGCATTTAAGGGCTTCTTGCTTAGTCATAACTCACTCAGTGTTTACAAACAGTTTCCAGAATTGTGGGCCACCTTTCATTTTGGACTGTCCCTTTTATGTTATGCAGCCATGCTAATTATATTATGTTCTCTGTTTCTCTCTCTCGGTCTTAACTTTGACTGTCCAACTACCAAAATTTTGTACACTTCATGGGGCACCTTTTGTTTTAGAGTAATTTATTTTAGAAAGTTTAGCCCTATCTGCAGTTCTCCAGATCTGTGTGAAAATCAAGATCCTTTAAGCAGTTTGAGAATTTTTTCAAAACATATTGGAAAAAATCACACTTTCCTGCAAATGGTATGCCAGTTAAATATAACTCTAATAGCTATAAAATTTGAATGATACAATATTGTAGCATGATTTAAATGGTAAGGGTGAAATGTTTTTTTTTCTATTCCCAATGGAGATGTCTGGCAGGAACAGATATGCTTCACTCTGAGCATTCAGTTTTTTGTTACTGAATAACCACAGATGCAATATGTCCTCAGCTGTGTCTGCCTTTGTTTCCCTGTCACTCAAATGGCTTTAGTAACTGGTATTTACTGTATTTATTCTTTGTATTTTGAAGTTATGTATGGAAAGTTGCCTACCAGATACATTTTTAAGCATTACTAAATCCAATTAATGCATCCAAAATAGGTACACTGTATACATTATATATTCACATATTTATCTTTATAGTGTACATTAAAATAATGTCCCTGCTAAAAATTATCCACATAACATGATAACTTGCAGCTTATTATAAATAACAGTATTTTTCCCTCCTTTGAGGTATTACAACTGGACAACAGCAGCTCCCTTAATGCTGTCAATGCAAGCATTCCAGAAGCCACTGCCAAAGGTAAGTAAATATAAATGATTTGAAATAAATTGTGGAAGCAGTTATATAAATTAAAAAGACACTGCAAAAATGGATAAAATAGTATTTATTTTGCTTCAAATGTATGCTTGCCAAGTTTTCTTTATTTTCTGTAATGTTATACAAATATCAGTACAACTCTTGCTGAGAAACTATCAGGAAATATCCTTAGTAGTAGGATTAGCCATTACGGATGCAATGTGAAGTGAAGCAAAATGACACCTTTTATTAGCTAACTGAACAAGTTACAATATGCAAGCTTTTGAGGCAGCTCAGGCCCCTTCTTCAGGTCATGGTGTATAATGATTGGTCTCATAAAATACACTTACTGTAGTTCATTAAAATATTTTAACCTTTATTGTATTTAAATTCTAAATTTGTTATCCAAGTATTATATTACAATTGTGAAAACAAATATACAAAGACTCATGCTTCAAATAAAAAAGAGTGATTTTTTTTTTTACCCTAGCAAACTTATGTTAAGGAATGATATTAGTATTTGTATAGCTACAAAAAGTGTAATTGATAAATGTTATGCTACGTAGTTATAAAGGGTATTAAATTATGGTATTACATAGTGGTTAGTGCTGTTACTTCAAGGGGCAGGGTTCATTGTGTTTGCTGAGGTTTTGTGTCTGTGGGAATCTTCCATAGGGTCTCTGGTTTCCATTCAACAATATAAAAGATGCCTGTTAGCCTGTGTATTTTGAATGTATGTTTATGATTACATTCTGCAGTGGACTGGCATCCCAACAAGGGGTGATTCCCGATTTCCACTTAATGTTTCTAAGAGAGGCATTGGTTGCATGGAATTCCACATTTTACTAATAGTAGGGGGTTAGTAAAATGGATGAAGGGGTGGTGTAGTTAAATATAGTCAAACTAATGAAAAACATGGTAAATACAATTACTTTTGTTTTCGGCATAACTATGGATGTCAGCATTCTGCACTGAACAGTATTTTACTTTTCTTTCTTTCACTGTATATTACTTAGAACAGATTTGTTAATTTGATTTTTATATTTTTAAAACAAGATATATATGTAACAACTAATAAAATATTTTGTTTTCTGCTTTTTGTCTTTGTTCTTATCGCTGTTCTTTTTCATTTTGTTTAAATTGCATTCTTAAGTATTCATGCTTTAGTTATGTCTTTTGTGCTTTTGACTTCATCACTTTTTGTTTTTCAAAGATCTTTGGCTCATCTCCAGTATGTTGATATTTTATTTATTAGTTTGAAAGTTATTTTGCATGCCTTTAGTTTTTTGCCTTCTGGTAGTTATTTCTTTCATTTACCTCAGGCAACGGTTGAAAATATAATCAAGGAAAAAATGCCAAAGAAAGGAAGCCGATGGTGGTTTTCCTGGAGAGGGAGAAACAGCAATGTTAAGCAGGTATGTATACAAATTGTAAAAAAAAAAAAACAGAAAGAAATGTGGCAACATAAGATGTGTGATATGTGTATAACGAAGGAAAGTAAATTATACTTAAAAGTTTTAATAAACAAGTGAGTTGAAAGTGAATTAAAATTGAGCAAAAATGCAAACTTCCGCCTATTAAATGCCATGGAAACAGTAATCATCATAATAGAAATAAGAGAAGAGAAATGTAATTTATACCATTGTTAACTTCTGACTTTGCTTATAGAATGCCGTACATGACAAATCTGATTAAATAAGAAGTTTACTTAAAAGCATTGACTGACATACAATAAAAAAAAGTAAATACTTGTTGCGTCAGTTTTTCTTATAATTAATTAAGACAAATATGTAGAGTTTTGCTTTAACTTTGATTTAAAAGGTTTTGTTTGTGTTGATCAATAGAAAAATACACTAAGTAAATACATTAGCATAAAATTTTGTAGTGCAGAAAAATTAATAATAGCCTGGAAGGTTGAATATGTATTATAGTTGCTTATAAAATTTCTGTTGCTATAAAACTTGCAAGTGTCCATTCTGTACATTTTTGATTTTATCAGTACACTAATGTGTGCCAAATGGTCAAGTCACAGACTGTCTGTGGTCACTCTCAAAATTTGGAATTAGCTGTTTTATGGTTAAAAATAGAAAATTAACAAAGGTTTTTTCATTAAAAGAAATTGATATACCATAATAGCTGTCAAATTAATCATTTACTGTATGTTAGTATTTCACATTATTTACAGTATTTCTTTGAATCATTTAAATGTATGCATTTTTTAATTAATCTAAATAAAGTTGAAAGTGTGAATATATAAGATATGCAATTTGCTAAAACAAAAGGTTTAAATGAAGGTTTGCTGAGAAAGTTACTTAAATCTTACATGAGATGTATGGTATGTATAAATAGAAAGAAAGAACAGTATTAGGATGTAACTTTCCCCCTTATTGCATGTTTTTATCTAATAAGGAATCCAGTTCAGACAATATTGGAAATTTTATAGGACATTTTGGAAATGAACCACCTGGGACCTCTTCAAGCAGGTAGTACTCTTCATCTTGTTTACCATTTTTGGTAAAGGTCTTATTAAGTGAACCCATTTTTCCACATCTGTGCTGCTCAAGAAAAACATAGCAATTCAGCAACAAGAAGAATAAAGCTTTGTTATTTTTTTGGGTTCTGCTACATCGAGATAAGATAGTAACAGGTTAAAATGTATGCATGTTATACTGTATGACAACTAATACTTACATCCTCTTAACCTACTTGAAAAACTGAGATAAATTTACTTATAACTTGTTTATAGTCTGCTGTGCTAGATTTGTCTAATTTTTGCAGTTGTTGTTATGTTTTTCTGTCTTGGTAACTTGGTTACTATTTATTTTTTTAACATAAGCTCAAACACATGCTTTAGATTCATTTATGAGTTGAGGAAGCAGCACATTTTTGAGACAACTTGGGGTAAGGCTGCTTTGCAATGCTGGTTCTCTAAGTTTACATCAATTCTTCTCCAGTTTGTTATTCACTAGTACATTTCAAAATATTGACTGCCTACATTTATGAAAATCTTCTATCAAACTTCATATAGCCATTTCAGTTCATACTTTGCCTTCTTTAATGTACATAATTCAGTTGCATATAAAGATATATGACATACAATAATGTAGTTTTTGTTGAAAAAAAATTTATAATACTACAATGTTGTAAAATACTAATAAAATAATAAAACTAATAAAATACTTTAAGGTACCTTTATACAATCAGGATGAAATTGGATGGATGAATGAATGAATGAAAAAGTCATATTTTTAAAAACATTTAAAAAAGTGTTTCTGAAACTTTACTACACTTTCTCAAGAACTGCTTTAAGCAGGTTTGAAATTAGATGGATGGATATAACTTTAGTATGCGATTATAATTGAATTTAAAAATCTCCATCATTTATTTCCATCATTTTTCACTGTTACATTCACAGTATTTTTTTGTCAATTAGTTAAAAAAATGATAAAAATAAATAAGTAAAAAAAACAAACAAATTATTCTGGGGAGGAGGGCAAGATCAGAAATAAAATAAAAAAGTTGTCCCTGTGGTGCAGCAGAGGTTTACTGATAAATCTTCTGTACCTAGTTATGAAAGGGAAGGAGGAGAAATCGGGGTCTTTTATAATCTAGTGAACCACAGAGATAGAATGATGAGTGAAGCTTAGGCTGTGAAAGAGATAGGTGACTTCAAGAGCTACCTTGAACAGTGTCCACATGTTTGAATCAAATCAGCCCCAATTAGGACATGGAAACAGCAGATTGAGGCAAATGGAAGGGGTGTTTGGAGGTTGGTTGGGGGTTAGATTTTAGAATGCTAAGTAGGATTCAGTATAGTAGTGGGCAGGTATTACAACTTGGCACCCTTTTAGAGTTCATTAACTGTTCAATTATTTCAGAAAGTGTTACTGTGTCATCTGTTTAATTAATATGATGCAATCCATGCAGGAAATCATCTTTATAGTTGAGAGCAGGATTTAGAGAATTAGAAAATAAATGACAGTAAAATTCAAGAAATTTGTCAGTTTCTATGGGATAAAAAGAAACATTCCTGTAGAGTTACAATACTAAACCCCTACTAGGTCCTATTCATGACACATTAAATAAGAAATAAAATGTGCAAGGCTGTTTTGCTTGTTTAAATTTCAAATCTGTAATTTCTTTATTTCTACCATGTGATAGACACAGTTGCTTTTGCAAAATCTCTGACAAAACCCTACTGGCCTGCCACACGTACACAGAATCTTCCATGCTGTGAAAGTTAACCTGTGTGTTTGTTTTAACTATTTTGTGAGTTATTTACAGAACTGTAAACTGTCCAGCAGACTATAATTTAAGCACTAGTGGCACTATTTAGTTGGTAAAGTAACCTCAACTTTAATACAGAGCATTTTTGATCTGAGATTAAAATGGAAATAAGTAGGTATTTGCTTTATCGAAGGCAAATTCAGGTGAAGTAAGAATAACATGAATTTGTAAAAGAGCCTTATGAGAATTAAGAGTAAAGTGAAGGCCACTTACATTGGCCAAATCTTTGCCATACATTTAATCCACAAATATTAAGATGTGGAAGGAAACCAGAGGAGAACTCTGAAACTGGAGCAGTAACCACAGTTCTGCAGTCCATACTTTAAACATGTAACATAAACAAATCAATGCATCCATTGGATAAATTCTGATAACCCTTAAGATACAAGAACAATGTAGACAACTAGAAATATCCAAAACAATTCAAAGGTGTGCTGCTTTAACTTTCTTTTCTATCTTTAGTGCTTTTGTAACCTCATGTTTAATAATCTACAGCTAGGTCCTTTCAGTTTCCTCCTAAAATTATCGTATTTCTTCTTCTCCTCTTTCAACTAGTTTTCCATGTATTTCATCAAGATGGTCTTGTATCCTCTACTTTCTGTCGTAATAGTCCATTGAACAGGACTTCATACTCACTACATTTAGTTCTTCATTTATGTTTGTTTTTTTGTTCTTTATATACTCTTAAAGCCTGTAGATGCTTTTTTGCAATTTATTTCACAGAGTTTACCTTTTTTATCACAGCTTATCACTTTTCCACCTCCATTTTTGCCATTCAGTAATTCACTTCCTCATCTTTAAGTTTTTTTTGCTTACATGAGCATTCCAACAATGTATCACTTTATCTTTGAACATTCGACTTGTCTAAACACAAACTTCTTCAGTTTTCAACCAGACTTTCTTTAGTACTTCTCCAATTCAGTGTTAACAGAAGACTATACAGCAACCTCAATGCACTTGCTGCCAACATCTCAAAGACCTGGATTTTGAA